>NW_007253287.1:416811-486734 GCF_000164805.1 Carlito syrichta
CCACTGCACTCCAGTCTGGGCGACCGAGTGAGACTCCAACTCAAAAAAACAAAAAACAAACAAAACAAAACAAAACAAAAAAAAAACAGGTGCTGGCACAGGTGCAGAGAAAGGGAAATACTTCTACATTGTTGGTGGGAGTACAAGATAGTTCAGTCTCAATGAAAGCAGTGTGGCAATTCCTAAAAGAACAAAAACATTGCTCTTTCATATGACCCAATCCCTCTCCTAGTAATATACCCAGAGGAACATAAGTTGCTCTACCAAAAAGATATCTGCATATTCACGTTTGTTACTGCACTATTCACAATAGCTAAAACATGGAACTATCTTGCAGCCCACCAAAAAAGGACTGGATAAGAAAAAGGTGGTACATATGCATAATGGAGTATTACACAACCATAAGGAAGAAAAAAATCATGAATTTCACAGCAACTAGGATGAAGATGGAGACCATCATACTAAGTGAACTATCACAGAAACAAATAACTGACTACCACATGTTCTCACTCATAGTGGGCCATGAACTCTAGTCACATTAGCACAAGGGTGAGATTGGCAGTTGCTGGGCATTGCTAGGGGAGGGAGCAAGGAAAGTGGGGGAGGGGTACAAAGGGTACCTGGTCTAATACCAGAGAGAGTAAGGGTCACTTAGAAATCCGAACTTCGCCTGCATGCAGCCTATTTAATATTTAATAATTTCTTGTAGCCCACACCACTAGAATAAATAAATACATTTAAAAATATATTAGAAATAACTAGGTCAATCCAAAGAGAACTTTCTCACTCTTTTGTTGAGAAGGCCTAGTGTTGCTTTATACCATATTTTATTCAATGTGTCTTCTTTGATTGGAAGTGTAAGTTGTTTCCTATCTTTGTCCATAAAAAACAATGGTAGTATTAAAAAATAAACAAGTGGGACTGCAATAGACTAAAAAGTTTCTGCATGGCAAAGGAAACAATCAACAGAATGAAAACACATGCTATAATTTAGGAGAAAATATTTTATTTTTATTTTAAAGATGTGGGGTAAAATTCAGGGTTACGTATACAAATGTTCATTATGCAGGTACCCTTGTTGATAAGGTGTGCTCCTCCCTCCCCTGGCAGGTTTCCTCAACTGCCAATCCCACCCCACTTCCCCTGGAAGTTTCCCACTACTGCCAATCTCTTCTTATAGTAGTATGATAATTGTTCAAGGTCTGCTTATGAGTGAGAACCTATGGTACTCTGTTTTTTGTTTCTGTGATAGATCACTGAGTAAGATAGACTCTAAATTCATCCAAGTTGCTGCAAAGTCTATATGTTTGTCTTTCTTTATGGCTGCAAAATAGTTCATTCGTGTATATGTACCACATTTTTTTCATCCAGTTCAGCTTCAATGGGCTACACAGTTGGTTCCAGGTTGTTTTCTATTGTGAATAGAGCTGCAACAAACATAGGTGTGCAGGGAGTTTTTTCCACCAAGATTCCAGCAGCCACAATGCCATAAAGAAACTCTTACAGAGGGGCCAAAAACAATTACTTTCCATAATCTTTCTTCCTACCCAACAAACAGATGGAGGATCACAGGTTATATGTTTATATATTTTAAGATATAAATTCAGGAGACATTGCATTAAATAAAATCTATTCTTTCTATTTTGACAAGTATATAGTCACAATAACATTTTCAAATACGTAAATGTAAAGCTTTTATACAACTGAAAGTTGTCAAAGCAACAAAAAGCACAAAAATTAAGTGTTATAGTATATGTTTGAGTGTTCTGTTTGGACAAGTAGTGAAATACAGGTATGTGGCTCTTAATTACAAGGATATATTCTGAGAAATGCATTGCTAGGAAATTTAGTCACCGTGTGAATATTATAGTGTGCACTTATACAAACCTAAGTGAAATAGCCTGCTACATATCTAGGCTAGATGGTATAGGCCATTGCCCTGGGATGCAAACCTTTGCAGCATGCTACTGTACTGGATGCAGTACAGTAAGACTATGTTAAATTTTTTTGTATGTGAATATATCTAAATATAGAATAAACAGTAAAAATACAGTATTATAGTGTTACAGGACCACCGTTGAATGTGTGATTCCCTGACTAAAATGTCATTATGCAGCACATGACTGTAGGTAATTCATAAAATGTTTTATAATTCTAAAAGGTAATATATTTCTTTTGTCTTCATTTTGGATAAATTACAAGTTACATTGTTGTAATCAAGATTTTTAGAAAATTTGTACTCTGCTGACAACAGTGAGCTAGAGGATTTTAAAAAATAAAATGTATGTATGCAAAATAAAATTGATTAAGTAAAACATAAAAATAAAATAAAATTACTTCGTCTTTTAAATGTTGTTTAAAATTATTAAAATGATTTTAAGATTAAAATGAAAGAATATAAAATAAGAAAATATCAAAATTTGAATCTAAATCATTTACATAAAGGAGAACAAATGTCACAATTGCACTAATGGGTATTCACTGTTACCACACATATAGTATACTAGACCCTGAGTGTGTAGAGTGGGCAGTCACTTAGCTTAGATTGAGAAAATCAAGGAAAGAAAGGATGAACATATAAACTGAGCTCTAAAAGAGAAATAACATTTTGTTGAGCTAAATTGTGTATGTGTCTGAGAAGCAACTGAGGGATTAATATTGGGAAGTAAGACTCTCCACAGGTCAAAGGCAGCTTAAGAAAAGATGTATTAATTGCAGTCCAAAGGTACAATTATTTTATTGCAGGAAATAAAGAAACCACTGTAGGCCATGCCAGTTTTCTATTCTAAATATTTTAAAACAGAATTTGAAATGAAAAAAAAAGTTCAAATGTAAAAAGTAATATTTGAAAAAAAGAAGAGATGTTAAGTAGAATGGCAGAGATGTACACAGAATGGAAAGAAGAAGAGAGGTGATGGAATAGAAAAGAGAAATAGCCTCATTTAAGATGAGGAATTCTGTTTATGAAAAGGGAGCCCTCAGAAGTAGAAATATTATATGTATATAAAAGACACATCTCAAATTGAATTTGTATAGTTGAACTACATAATATCAAATTTTAAAAAGAAATCAAAACCAATAAAAATAAAGATGCTACTGAGAAAGGAGGTATGGTATTACATAATCATTAACTCTCTCCCCCTAAACTTAAAATTTAATATGACTTCAAGCAAATTCTGAGCAAGGTTATATTTTTAGAATATGAACAATCAAAGTCTTTGGCTTGAGGAAGAATAAATAGACAAGGATGGTGAACAAGGTAATAAGGAGTTAAAAGTACATATTAAAATAATTTTAAAAGTGTGCATCACAAACTATAACCTAGGGAGGTTATAGCTCGTTTTTAGAAAGAAAAAAAAAGGAAAGGACCAGAATATCAACAAATACATGAGGAAGTAGTATATCAAAACATAATATTTCAAAATATTTGAAAAGTCTCAGATTATTGAGTTATTTTTTGAGGGGAAAATGGACTAACTACTTGAGAAAAATAAAGCACCAGGTTTCCATTGGTCACTAAGATAAATTTTAGAAGTACTTACAAGTCACATATTGGAAAGGAAAAAATAACATTATAAGACATATTTTAATTTTATATATAATAATAGGCAACAAAAGGTATTGTAGTCCTAATAGTCAAGCATAAAGCTTGAAGTAAAACAATCATATACATTTGAATACATGAAACACTTATAGTATTATACAGCAAAAATGCTTTAGATGGCAAAGGACAAAAGATAAACTATTATGTAATATAGGCAAAGAGTATGCTTAATATGTAAATATCTCATAAGAGTACATCCCAAGAGTGGGATAAAGCAAAGGTACAAGATACACTGTTTTAACAAACATAAAAAATTAGCTAATACTTCCACGTGAATAATTGTTCAGCCCAATTAACAAAAGAAATTATCTAGAACTAAGATTTAAAATAAATGATATCATTTGATGAATTTTTCTTTAAAAGGTATGCAGCAGAAATATACATATAATAGAAACTTCAGGGGAGAGAAGAAATGGTGGACAGAAAATAACAATGAAAAAAAAGTAAGGTAACATTTTTCCAAATTAAAATAGAGAACAACAACATCCAGTCTTCAGATCTAAAATACCGATGAATTGGTTTAACGAAGATGAGGTTGTAGACCTAGACACAGTCCAAATTGTGAGACATCTGTAAGTTGTGTATACTGTTTAAAATATTTTAGATTTTTTTTCTACGTGTGATGAGAAGCTATTCTAGGAAGACACTACGCAGAAAGTGGCATTATATTCCATTTATATTTTAAATTCATTTAAAAATTATCACTGAGACAAATCCAAGTGAATATCCTGAATTTTATAACAATAAGAATGAGGAGAACATTGGAAAAGCAACTAGCAAAAAAATTGCGTGCTTATTTCTGGGTGTTGGGATTATAAGTAATATATGTGCTTTGTACCCTTCTGTGTTCTCAAAATTCTCTACAATGTGCACATGCACTACTTTTTAATCAGAGTAAACAAAAAAATGCTATTTGATCATAAAATTCTACTAGCTCATATCTATTAGCTACTTGCACCCAAGTTTTCCCTTAACTATTATGCTATTATATTAGAGCTATTTGTTAACAACATTTCATTGTAAAAAGAACACATGAATAGGCATTTAATTGCATAAGGGATTTGTCCTGAAACCATTTTAATAAATCAAGCTTGGAACATCTGCAGACATTTATACCTAAACTACATCTCTGAAGAAACAACAACCAAAAAGCACAAAGCTTGGGATCAAAGAAAAGATAAAAATATTTCAACACAAAACCTACTGCCAAAACCACAGTAGAAAATAAATATTGCTATATACACAATTCTGATTCATTTAATGAAGTATTGTTTGTCTTAATGCAAAATAGCAAAGTTGTCCAAATAGAAAAACAATGTTTTTCTGTAATACATACTCAATGAGAAAAATTACAAAAATCAAGGAAAACAGTAATACTGAATACAATGTTCTTTAGTTTTCTTTTCAAACAAAAGCAGATTGCCAACATCTAAAATAGCAGCTGAATACGATTGAACTGACACATTTATGAAACACTACAAGAAGGTACCTATTAACTATAATTGATAGAAAATGACCTACTTATTTCCAGAAATTGATTTGAAAGTAGAGGTGCAAATATTTATTTTTCTGTATTTACCAAAGTATATATGCTCTGTAAAACACATGATGCACATGCCAAATCAGGTTTAGTATTTCTCACTCCAGTTCTGTTTCTTGAATATTTAAGTACACTAAAAAAAAGTTAGTAAAAGAATAGCAATTTTCTTGATAAACATGAATTGACCTAATATTGCTAATAGTCTTTATACTCCAATGGACTTGATAATAGTCACAAGTAATGAAAATAAATCAAAGTATAGAAATCAATGTCATTTCTTAAAAAGTTAACCATACAGTCATCGCATAACCCAGCAATTTAACTCTAGGTACATATCTAAGCAAACTGAAAACATACGTACATACACTCACAAACACACATATTTACTCAAATGTTTATGGCAACATGATTCATAATTGAGAAAAGTGGAAATAATTCAAACACCCATCAAATGAAGCAATAAACAAAAATGGTATATCCATACAGTAGAATGTTATTCAACTCCAAAAAATAATTAGGTAATGATATATGGGTACATGGTATATGAATGAAACTTGAAAACACTGAAAGAAGCCAGACACTAAACCTAAGGTTTGATTGGTGATAGAGAAAGAATCTCTGGAGATTCAGCACCAGGAACACCCAGATAAATTGCTCCTGCACCTCTAATTCAGAAACGATTTTAAGCTGCTAAAATTGCGGTTAAATTTTTACACATAAATATATGATTAATACAGTTATCTATTATTTTGTTAATTGTAGCATTTTGTTAATTGTAGTAACAAAATACTTAAGATATATAAATGTTTATAATCATAGAATATACTAAATTGACTATATATATTTAATGAAACAGATATACATAACATTAAAAATTATATTTCTATGTGGCTACTTCTTATAGAAAAATAAAGATGCAGAACATTTTGTGAAAAAAGAAAATTAACATATGTCACTTTGTTAATATATACATAAAATATCTTTAGATTGATTCTCTTCCAAGGTTGCTGGGTGTCAAAATTGAAAGAAGACTTTTCACTGTAATCTGCATGTTTATTGCATATTCATCCACTGAAATACCTTAGTTTAAATATATATATTTACTTCTGCTACTGAAAAAGTAGCATTAGAGTTCAGGTAATCCCCCCCTACAGAAAACAAGTATAAAAATTTATAAAATCATTATACACACACACACACACACACACACTATTATAGGCCACTGAAAAATGACCAGATACAGCAAAAACTTGAGAAGTGTTCACTTTTTTATCTGGAGGCATTTCTATATTTCCCAACTTGAGCAACTCAAAATCAAAATTTTACAAGCCAGGGGTGGTGAATTCAGTTTGCGGCAAGTAGCAGAGCAGTTAGAAATTTAAATTAGAGATAATGAGAGTGAGAGAACCATAGAAGGGCTGAGGGATTATGCGGGGGGACCCAAAACCCCCAGAATTTATTTATAAAAATTATGCATTTATTCTTATATGTTTAAACTTCAGTCACTTTCAAAGTACTCTCCGTTTGATGTAGTACACCTATCGAGATGTTTTTGTCACTACTCAAAACAGTTTTTGAACTCATCAATTTTGATGCCTTTTAGTGCTTCTGTCTTTTTTGTTTCATCTCTTCCACATTGTAGAACATTTCCCTTTGAGGACTTTTTCCTCTGTGAAAACAAAAAAAGTCACTCGTGAGATTGAGTGAATAGGGAGGGTGGGACACAGGGGTCATGCTGCTTTTGGTCAAAAACTACTGAACATTCAGTGTAGTGTGGGCAGGTGTGCTCCTAAATTACTATCATGAAATGGGCAAACATGTTAGCAAAGAATCTCAAAAAAAAAGAAAAAAAAAATCCTATTAGCACCAAAGCCAAAGGCAGCTTCTCAGAACAACACTAGCTGGTACACTGATGCTGATGGGTTCCTATAACACTTAGCAGGTAAAGCCTGCACTGCAAGGGGCCTGCCCTCCAAAAGAGAATCCAAGGTTATTTTGAGTTCCACCTTGTACATTCTTCACACATTTCTAAGCTAGGTGTGCACATGAGAAAGAGGGTTTGTGGCAAAAATTAGAAGTCCTGGGAAACTTATGAATCAACTCCCCATCTAAATGAATTTCTCAATCCACACAAAATTCAGGCAACAGATAGCACAAGATTTACTGCCTTGATATCACTAATAAACAAACAAGCAAACAAATTAAACTTTAACATGTGACTGCTCTGAGTGTGGGAGCAGACTTTACAGTTTGAGTCTAAGCAAAGTTTGTGTCTACAAAACAAAAACATCAATTAACAGTACTAGATGGAATAAAACAGCATCCAGAGTTGTGACAATATGCTGCCTACAATGTTAAGTTTAAAACCAAAACTGACTAAGACACGTAAAGACACAGAAAAGTGTTTTCTGTGCTACGGAAAACAGAAGTCAATAGGTATTTTTAAATGTATTAGAGACTACTAGTTGATAGAATTGAATAACCCTGGCATTTCAATGACTTAGTACAGTAGGGTTGGTTTGTTTGTTTGTTTGATTTCTCACTCCCATGAAATCTAAGGTGTGTGAGATGGGAGTTTCAGATTTCTGCTCCACTCAAAGATCCAGGCTTACAAAGGCTGTGCAATCTTTAAACTACAGCTTCCAAGGTCAGTCTGGTGTTTGACATCCATTGAGAACACAGAAGATGAAGTGAGGACCTCCCATGAAAGGATTATTGGGACCATGCCTGAAAGCTGCAATGTCACTTCTGTCCACATTTCATTGGCTGCACCTCAAACACATGGCCACAACTAACTGCAAAGAAGCCGGAGAAATGCAATCCAGTCATGTTGCTAAGGAGAAAATGACTGGGGTTGGTAAAGTCAGACAATCTCTGCTACAAAGCAAATAGTGAATGGTTGTTGGTTTTCTCAGAATTCATTCTATGTTTTTTTCTGGTTAGTTAGTGCAACATAATTATATTTGAAATGGCACAGTATCAGCCATTGTGCTTTGGGTGGGGACTCAAGGCATCACATGATTTAATTAAGTCAGTCAGAGCCAATGATCTTCTAGCCTGGAAGTATGGTGGAACTATGGATAGTTACTAAGCTGGTAGTATATAAACATGGTGCTGACTGTGGCCATCTTTACCACCACTTGTGGAATACTTGATTTAGCAGAACAGTAACAGAGATGAAAAAGAGCCAAGAGAGATGGAGAGAAAAAAGAGTTAAGATTATTCTGTTTAATCTCATGGATCTTGTTGTGCTTGTGGCAAACAAGATATTTGAATTGCAATGTTATGTAAACCAATAAATCCCCTCTTTTTTAATAGAATAATTCTAAAAAAAATTCTATCACTGACAACCAAGAGTTTTTATTTATTTAAAAATTTATTGGAGAAAAGATCCAGATAGGAAAGGAGTTGAGCATAAACCAAATACATTGATTAGGTCAGGGTAATTAGTTGCCAGATTGTGTTCAAGATAATGCTTCATTTTTAAAGAGTCAGTCACATAAGAACTTGGAACTGCATAATGGCAATTGTCCAGTCTGAAAGACACATCAAACCAACTGGAACTATTTGGCTTCTGCTCATGTGAATACCTGGTGATAAATTCACTCCAGAGACATGGAGTCAGAACATTCTGATTCCTCTCACCTAATGGATAAAGAGTTAGGGAATGATCTCCAGTTGTCCCATGATGAAGCAGGGTTGGGACTGAAGACTTCAAAGGAAGCCACGTCTTTCTCACCTTAGAACATCTTATGGACAGTTGCACAGCATGAAGGAAATTTAATGACTTTTAAACAAATTATTTTAATAGGAAGACACTTCCTGGGGAGTTTGAAATTAGTATGTATTTATCTATACTGAGAGAAGTTAATTTACTAGCTGCCACTATTTACCACTCTTGATCTAATAATACCTGGTTGGAGTGATTTAAATCTGAAATTACACTCTGAATGAAAATATCTATTCCAGATGTCAGGGAAAAGCAATTTTTTTAAAAAAAACCTGTTTATTCTTCCTCTATAACAGGAAAGAATGCTCATTCATAATTGAAATGGCAACTCACCCTGCCAGGAATGATTTTTCTTTTAAGGACAAATGAACTAGTTGGTCAATGTCTTAATCACCAGCATTACTTTATTTGAACTCTTGATCCATTGTGTCATTCTGATGACACCCAATCAGACTTCAGTTTGTATACATTAAGCTTCCATTTGCAACTACAATGCTATAATTATGCCTCTGGATAGACAATGGATCAGCTGGAGTTTCTACTGCCTGAAAACATTAGTATGATATGGTCACTATGTTAAGGTCTATTTTGCTTTTTCTAGCTACCTTTTGTTCATTTGATATTACAAGTTTGCACAGGGGTCAAACTCAATTACTTTCTAAAACAGGGATACTCATTATGGTTCATAAATTGAATGCTACCTGCTACTACTAAACTAGAAATATGCTTTACTATTTTGGGGCCTGAGACTTCATTTGTTTGATTTCTTTTATTTAGAAATCAAGTCAACATTCTTTAAAGAATAAATCATGCTTTTTCTTTTCCCCAGAGACTCATATCCTGTTCAAGCTCTTGTCAAAATAATTTCCACTCACAGAAAATGTAGAAGTTTTTTTCCATCCCATAATTGATTTCTCAACTCTCTGAGGCTAATCAAGTTATGGAATTAAAACTAAAGATTCATTTGTACTCATTAACTCATTCAACAAATATTTATTAAGCAAGTAATGTATGCTAGGCACTGTGATGCAGGATGAAAAACAAAACAAAATACTATTTCTACAGAGAAAATTGTGATAGGATCATAGAAACTTTCACAAGAATAATTATAAATATGTAAATATCTTGAGGATAAGGAAATTGCACCCAATTGATAGAAAAGGCCTAATGAACTGATAATGAAGTGTACTTTTTCTCCTTTCAATATCAATATTATATTATAATAAGGGCACAATCAACTTTGAAGTTTTTGCATAGACTGTTTCTTGCTAATGTTGAAACATAATGTGTAAAGAGTTAATTCTTCCAGTGAATAAAAAGTATGTATTGAATGTTTCCAAAGAACATCACAAAGAAAATAAAAACCAGCTTTTAGTTTTGAGAATATATAATTATCATATAAAAACGGTAGAGTCAGCATGTTGTCAGGTAAGCCTTTGTTAAATAAAGCTATCTTTTCCAATTGTCGACCGATCATTTGATAACTTTTTTTCTTGTGGAGCCATTCAAAGAGATTGTCTTCAGAACTCATCTAAAAGAATACCAGATATTTCTGAAAAGTTCATATTATGAGAAAGATAACATGTTAATAATCTCTGCAAATAATAGAATGCTAAAAGTCAACATTCTACCTATGTTTTGGAGGTCAAGTAGCACTCTTTGTCAAGGGATAATGCCAATTTTCCAGGATTTTTGTATGAGGCATTAAAAAACAGATTAAGGATATTTTAAAGAGAACAGTATTGGAAGAACCAGTGGATTTCTTTCCAAATTATTACCTACCAATAATATTGTTTCCTTTTGTTCAGCCTTGTACAGAGACAATATCAAAGCTAGAGCATGAAGGCAAAAAGATGAGGAGAAGATTTATATAAAATAATATTTTTCTTATATCAACCTGCTATCACCTGGCAACAGACAACTGCCTCAATATATTATTAGTTACCTTAGCTGAAAAACACACTACAGAGAGAATAGAGTGCTTCTCTCTTTCTTTCTTCTTTTCCTGCATTTATTCCTGAGTCTGAAAGTAACAGCTGTTAAGTCTCAGTTATGGAGAAAGGAAACTGGTCATCAATGAATGTTAGAGTTTGTTCATCTGACATATACCTCATCCCCACTTTGGCACAATTATTTTCTTCTCTGAGCCCACATCTGACATTGTTTCCATCCTTGTGATCAGTGATGAAAACTTGTTTCTCATACACCCCAGGGCTGAGCAGGCATCCCATGACTAGGGACAGAGTATTTAGTTCCCCCTGGTCACTGGGACCTTGGGCAGATGGCCCCAGGTGACAATGGAGAACTTCAAATTATGATTTCTGTTGGAATACCTAGGAAATAGGATCTGTAGTTCGGGAGTTTCTGAGAATGTGTCCTAGTCTGTTTGGGCTGCTATAAAAAACTCCCATAAACTGGATGGTTTAAATAACAAATATTTCTCACAATTGTGGAGACTGGAGTCTAATACGAAGGAGATAACAGATTTGATGTCTCATAAGTGTTTACTTTCTGGTTCATAGAGGGAATTCTTGTGGCTGTGTCACCTTCCAGAGGCCCCACCTCCTAATTCTAGCACAATGGGGATTAGCATTTCAAAGTATGAATTTTGGAGAGACAATAAAATTCAGTCTATGACAGTAAAGACTGGATTTAGTAGCATCATATTACCACATGGAATGTGCTTGCCTTAGAACAAAATTAGTTCAGAGGTAGAGAGAGAAGTCTTGGTTTGAAGCTTAATGTAATGTACATATGACCTTTCATTTATTTAAACTAATAGTTATTTATTGCTTAGGTTAAAATGAATTGGCTTGCTTTTTTTACATTTGCAATTGAGTCCTGAAAAATACAATATATAAATGTCACAGTCAAATGAACGATTACCTTAAAACCTGATTAAAGAGGGCACTGCTTATACAGTCTGGATGCCAAATGTTCAGATCCCAGTGCTGCCATTTACTTATTACACGAGCTTAAGCAATGGACTTAACCACTCTGAACTTTGGATCCCCCATGTAGAAAGCATAGATCCAAAAATCTTACCTTGTAGTTTCTTTAAATATTTGATTAAAGTATAAAAGGTGGCTGAGTTGCACATTTTAATGCATGTAAATGGTCCCCTCTGGATTGTCCTTCAGCAGGCACTATAGAATACAGTACAAGAAGTACTGACACCAGGAATTGCATAAAAGAGTAGCCTTAGAGAGGTACGTAGAATTACCTAGCATGGTGCACTCACAAGTGTTTTCCTTAACGCAATCACCAGAATGTCAGACCTGGAAGCAATTTAAATGATCTCCTCATTTAACTAGCTCATTATACAAATGAGAAAACTGAAACCAAGAAAGAGGAAGGAAGATAATTATAATCACATGGCCAGTTATTGACAGAGATATGCCTAGATTTCAAGTTTCCTGTCTCCTTCTAGAGTGTTCTTTCTATTATACCTCTTTAGTTGCAACAATTGGAAAGACAATGGTGTTGTACTTAAAAATGAGATCTGAACATTTCTGTTTAGAACACTACCAGCTGGCTTGCTTATTTCTAGAGGCAAAAAAAAAAAAAAGAAACTAAAAGATGTTAGAATAACCTTTTGCAGGTGAGTTTGAGTGGCAGTTGCTATGCAACTCAACAGAGAAGATTTGCAATCTGCAGGAGTTGAGTGGGAAGCAACTTATCTGACTGAAAGTTGAGGTCTCAATGGATAATAGAAGGAAAAAACACCAACTAAGTCTGTCTTTAATGCATACATTTATTATGAAATAAGAATGGTAAATAAAATTTAAGTTTTGGGAGTTGGGGGAGCGGGACATGTGTTTAGCTAAAATATATCAATAAGTGTTTTTATAAATGTTTTTTTAAATATGTCTACATGTTTACATTTTTTAACAGACCCTAACAGATAAGAAGTGTGTAGTCTTCATGAGATTCTTAATTTTCCACATTTAAATTTAATTGAATATTTAAATCAAAAGTAGGATCAACATATTCCCAAAGCAATGTCCCAAATGTTTTCTTTTAAAAACAAACAAAAGTTACTGCCACTATTGAAAAAACATCAATCAAATAAATATTTCTGATTCAAACAAGAAGCAGAAAAGCTTCAAATGTTAAATAGTCATCTAAATATTACAAGTACATTTAGATATTATTGAAAATGAATTTTCTTAATTTCCTAATACAGGTATTTGAACAAGCAGCCATCTAATAAATTTGGAAATAAGCAAGTGCCAATCATTTTCTATCACCCCCTTTCAGTGTTTTCCTTACTCTCTTATACTTTGTTTTCTTTGAAAAATACTGAAAATGGCTACAATTTGCTGCTGCTCTGAATTTGGCACCCATTGCATGCAGAAGGACACCATCCCTACCTAGGGCATTTCTCAGAAAAAGGTAGAAGAGATCAGCTGGCACCTGGCCTACACCACCACCTGTGGCAACAGGCCAGGCATAGGCAGCAGGGACCATGGAGAAAATGTGGGGAGGAATTCTGGTGCTGAGCTTCACCAGAGAAAGAAAACACAGACTGATGCCATTTTATCTGTCCCAGGACTAGGCAGAGATCTGCTTTATCTTGCCCAGTTCTGAGCTGCCTTCATCCTGAGACCAAGAGGTGATCTTTGCACCCCTCTGAAATTCACGATCGTTTGCCCAGAGAGGATATGGTGCTTGACACCGGAGAGACAGATGCCTTGCCCCCACACTGGACCAAACACAGACACATGCAATTGGAGCAGGAGACCTAATGGTAGACAATTTGGGAGCTTTCCCTGGGAAAATCTGCTACAGTGAGCTGAATGCACATAGTGAGGACCAAGAAGGGAATGCGGGGAGAGTGCCTGAGGCAGATCCCAAGGAAGCAGTAGGGAGAGCCCACCCCAAGTCTGGATGGGGCTCCAGTGTCCTGCTACTAGGTTTTGAGATCCAGAGATTGGTAACTGCTGGGAAGAAAGCAGTAGCTCCCACCAGACAAACTGAGAAGACTCTCTAATGCCTGGGCAGAGAAATTCTCCAGGGCAGCCTCTGTGGAACAGCAGAATTGCATCTTGAGACCAGGTGCTGATCTCTGCATTGTGTTGGGGCTACTCTTTGCAACCTCGAAGAACATTGCCCCCAGTGCACAAGCCCTAGTGGGTAACAGCAGATGTGGAACCCAACATTCCACTCTCCACCCTGAGCCAGTTGCTGGGTGATAGATGCAGACAGCAGAACTGACCAAGGAGGATGGTGGTGGTATTGGCTTATTTGTTTGTCTGATTATCTCATTTGGTTGCTTTGTTGGTTGGTCTTCTCTTTTCTTTCCTTCTTCGATTTTTCTTTCTTAATTATTTCTCTTTTTAGTGTATGTTTTTTCTTTCTCTTTTTCTTTTTTCTTCCTCTTTTCCTTTCTCCTCCTTTCCCTTTTTTCCCTAATTCTCCTCTCTCTTTTCTCTCTTATACCCTGTCTTGGACTTGGGGCTAAGCAAGCATACCCACCGTAAGATCATGTTGAGCAGAGATGGAGAGCAAGTCCCACCAGGTCCATTCACAAGATAGCAAACATTATGACCTGCCAATAGATTCTGAACACTTGCAGCCCACTCATCCTCGAGTAAGTGCTCAAAATTGTAAAGAGATAGCACAATGCCCCAGCCCTAGCCCTACTTCATAATTGAACAAACCTGGAATCCTTGCTCAAGGAAGGACAAAAAGTAGAGTAAACATCAGAAGTCACTGTTTCTCCATTTTCTACTAAGCAACTGAATTAAAAAGAAAGATAAAAGAACTGCTATAAATGAAGAAAAACCAACAAAGAACTGCTGGTAGCCAGAGCCCCAGCAAAGAGTCAGTGCTAGAAAGAACAGCACTGGGGCACAAACAATGGCTATCTACAAGAACAACAGTACCCAGAAGATACTTATGGAGCTCACAGAATTGTTGAATGGGATAAATAAAAATCAAGAAATGCAAGGGCTAAAACTAAATTAAATTGCAACAGAGCTGGACAAACTCAATAAAGTCTACTTAGAAATAACAGAAATAGAGAACTCCATCCAAGAAATAAATGACAAACTGACAAGCATGAGAAGCAGAATTGACCAAGCAAAAGAAAGAATCTCAGAGCTGGAAGACCAAAATAAGGAATTATATGGAATTAATTCAATCTATTAAAAATATAGAAAAAAAGTAAGAAAAAAAAAAAAGAAAAACCTCTCCAAGAGATGTGTGATTTAATCAAGAAACCAAACCTATGTCTGATCATAATACCTGAAATGGAGAAACAGAAAATACCCTGGAACAAACATTCCATGAGGTCATTCAAGAAAACTTCCCTCATCTGGCCAGAGAGATGACTAGATAAGCACAACACATTCAGAGAACCCCTGCAAGACATCTTATGAGAAGACTAACCCCTAGACAAACAGTAATTCATTTACACAAAGTAGGTATAAAATAAAAAAAATCCTAAAGGCAGCAAAAGAAAAAGGTCAGACCACATACTGGGGGAGACCAATCAGAATTGCTGAAGACTTATCTGTAGAAACACTACAGTCCGGAAAGAATTGAATCTGGATCCCAATCTTTAATGTTCTCAGAGATAAATAATTTCAACCAAGAATTTCCTACCCAACTAAACTAAGCTTCATCAGTGAGGGAGAACTAAAATCCTTCCCAGACATTTAATCCCTAAGATAATATGCTGCTTTGTGACCAGGTTTACAGGAGATATATAACAAGGTGCTGTGCACTGAAGAAAAAAGAAACAAAAGAAAGACCATATACTTCACAAGGGCACAAACAAGCACAGAGGCAGCAGAACACACAGAATACCTACAAAAATGAAAACACACACATATATGAATACAAAAGCTAAATGAAAACAAAAGTCTTTTTTTTTTTGAGTTGGAGTCTCACTCTGTTGTCCAGACTGGAGTGCAGTGGCCGCTCCCGGCCACCGCAGCCTTGACCTGCTGGGCTCTGGTGATCCTTCCACCTCAGCCTTCCAAGTAGCCAGAATTCCAGGCATGCGCCACCACGCCCGGCTGATTTTTTGATTTATTGTAGAGATAAGGTCTCGCTGCCCAGGCGGGTCTCGAACCCGCGGCTCAGGCAATCCACTCACCTCAGCCTTCCAAAGGCACAGGATTACAGGCTGAGCCACCGAGCCTGCACAAAACAGTCTTATAAAAGCATTATGACAGGGACAAACTCACATTTCAATAATTAGCCTAAATGTAAATGGACTAAATGAACCACTGAAAAGACAGAAAATGGAAACTTGATTTTTTTAAAAAAGACCCAGTATTTGCTGTCTCCAGGAAATTCATCTCACCACAAAGGATGCCCACAGACTCAAAGTTAGAGGATGGAAAATGAATTTCCAGGTGAACAGATCACAAAAGAAGGCAGGAGTCATGATTTTAAAACCAAACAAAACAAACTTTAAGCTATCAAAAATTAAAAAGATAAGGAAGGACACTACATAAAAGGATCGATCCATCAACAAGAAATATCCATCCCAAACATAATGCACCCCACACAGGAACACCAGCTTTTATAAAGCAGCTACTAAGTCAACTAAAAAGAGGTATTGATTCAAACATTATCATAGCTGGAAACTTAGATACTTCACTAACAACCCTAGACAGATCATTGAGGCAAAAAAAAAAAAAAATCAACAAAAAAATCTGGAACCTCAACCTGATGCTTGACCAAATGGACTTAATAGATACCTGAAGAACACTCCACCTAACAATCTCAGAATATACATTTTACTCATCACCACACGGAATATACTCCAAGATCAACCACATCTTCAGTCACAAATCAAGCTCAACAAATTTCACAAGATTAAAATACTACCATGTACCTTCTCAGACCACAGTGGAAGAAAAATAAATATCAACACCAATAAATTCCTCCAAAACTCACGAAGACATAGACACTAAATAGTATGATGCTGAACAACTCCTGGGTTAACACAGAAATCAAACAGAAATTTAGATTCCTGTAAACACATGAAAATGAAGACATCTTACCAGAACCTCTGGGTTGCCATGAAAACAGTACTGAGAGGGAAGTTTATATCTCTAGAAACACACCTCAAGAAAATAGAAGGAGAACAACCTAACAAAGCACCCAAGGGAGCTGGAAAGGCAAGAATGCCAAAACCCTAACTACAGCAAAAGAATCCAGATCAAAGTAAAAACCCAAATGTAGGACATAGAAGACAAAAATACCATAGAAAAAAATCAACACAACAAAAAACTGGTTATTTGAAAGGATAAACAAGATTGATTGACTTCCTTAGCCGTATTGACCAAGAAAAAGAGAAAAAAAGCCCAAATAAACACACTCAGAAATGCAGAAGGTCAAGTCACAACTGACTCTAAAGAAACATAAAAGATTATCAGCGATTACTATGCATGCCCGCATGGAAACAGATTTGATATTCTAAATGAAATGGAGCATTTTCTGACATCACACAACCTCCTGAGGTTGAAACAAGAAGAAATTGAGACATTATATAGACCAACAACAACCCAGGAAATCGACTCTATCATAAGAAAACTCCTACAAATAAAAGCCCTGGACCAGATGAATTTCCAGTGAAATTGTACAAAATAGACAAGGAGGAGCTAATACCAATTCTACTGAAAGTATTCCAGGCAATTGAGAAAGATAGAACATTCGTCAAATCAATTTTTGAAAGCTAACATCACACTGATACCCAAACCAGGTAAAGATTCAACTAAGAAAGAGAACTACAGGCCAATATTTCTGATGAATATAGATACAAAAATACTCAACAAGATTCTAGCAAATCGGATCCAATAGCACATCTCAAAAATCATCCTCCATGACTAAGTAGGCTTCATCCCGAGGATGCAGGGCTGGTTCAACATCCACAAGACCATACGTATAACTAAACACATCAACAGAAATAAAAACAAGAACCACATCATGGTATCATTAGATGCGGAAAAAGCTTTTGATAAAATCCATCGTCCCTTCTTGATAAAAACCCTTGAACACCTAGGCATAGAGGGAACATACATCAAAATAGTAAGAGTCATCTATGATAAGCCCACAGCCAACATGTTGCCTAACACACAGAAATTGGAAGCTTTTCCCCTAAAAACTGGAACAAGACAAGGCTGCCCACTATCAGCCCTCCTGTTCAACATAGTGTTAGAAGTCCTAGCTAGAGCAATCAGATAAGAGAAAGAAATCAGGGGTATCCAAATAGGAAAAGAAGAAGTTAAGTTATCCCTCTTTGCTGACTATATGATCCTATACCTCAAAAACCAAAAAGAATCTGTCAAAAATCTCCTTGCACTGATAAAGGACTTTGGCAAAGTCTCAGGGTATGAAATCAATGTGCAAGAGATAGAGATAGTAGCATTCTTATATGTCAACAACAAACAGGCAGCAAACCAAATAAAAAGCACAATCCCATTCACAGTAGCCACAGGAAAAAAAAAGAAAAAAGAAAAAGAAAGAAAGAAAAGAAAAGAAATACCTTGGCATCTTCCTAACCAATGAAGTAAAAGACCTTTACAACAACACCTATAAAAACTATAAAACACTGCTCAAAGAAGTCAAAGATGACACAAACAAATGGAAAAATATTCCATGCTCATGGATTGGAAGAATCAACTTTGTAAAATGTCCATCCTACCAAAGGCAATATACAGATTCAATGCAATACCCATTAAATTACCAACACCATTCTTCTCAGTCCTGGAAACATCAATATAGAAATTTATGTAGAAATATAAATGACAATGAATAGTCAAAACAATTTTCAGCAAAAGAAACAAAGTGGGAAGTATCACACATCTAGGTTTTAAACTTTATTATAAGGCTACAATAATCAAAACAACCTGGTATTGGTACAAGAACAGGCATATAGACCAATGGAATAGGATAGAGATTCCAGAAGCAAAACCTCAGTTTCTCAAACAACTCATCTTAGACAAAGCCTCCAACAACAACCACTTGGGAAAAGAGAACCTATTCAGTAAATGGTGCTGGGAAACCTGGCTAACCACATGCAGAAGAATGAAAAAGGTCTCTTTCCTATCACTATAAACAAAAATCAACTACAAAGGATCAAAGATCTAAATATAAAATCTTAAACATTAAGAATCATAGAAAACACAGGAAACACCTTTATGGAAATCAGAATAGGCAACCAATTCCTGTTTAAAACCCCAAAAGTTCATGCCATAAGAGATAAGATTGACAAGTGGTACCCCATCAAACTGAAAAACTTCTGCAAAGCAAAAGAAACCATCAAGAGAGTGGGGAGACAGCCCACAGAATGGGAAAAAATATTTGTCAACTGCACATCTGACAAAGGCTTAACATCCTGGATCTACAAGGAACTCAAATGAGCCAAAAGGAAAAAATCAAACAGCCCCATTAAAAAGTGGGCAAAAGACATGAATAGACACTTCTCAAAAGAAGATTACAAAGAACCAACAGACACATGAAAAAATGCTTAGCCTCACTAAACATCAGAGAAATGCAAATCAAAACCACATTGAAATTCCAACCTAAGTCCAGTAAGAATGGCCATCATTAATAAAACAAAAACCCACAGATGCTGGCGAGGATGCAGAGAAAAGGCAACGCTTCTACACTGTTGGTGGGAATGCAAACCAATTCAACCTCAGTGGAAAACAATGTGGTGAATCCTTAAAAAACTCAAATTGACCTTCCATACACCCAGCAATTCCTCTTCTGGGATATACCCAGAGGAACTTAAATCATCCTACAAAAAAGATACCTGCACATGCATGTTTTTTCCAGCACTATTCACAATAGCAAAAACATGTAACCAACCGTGTTGCCCATCAAAAGTGGGCTGAGTAAAAAAAATGTGGCACATTTTTTATCACAAAAAAAGTGGTACATTTTTTATCACAAAAAAAGTGGTACTTGATGGAATGTTATCCAACCATAAAGAAGAACCAAATTTTGGACTTTGCAGCAACTCAAATGGATTTGGAGTCTATCATGTTATTCCGTGATCTATCACAGAAACAATGAACTAAGTATCACATGTTCTCACTCATGAGTGGACCCAGAACTTTTACCATAATACAATAAGAAAGGGATTGGCAGTAGCAGGACACTGCCAGGGGAGGGAAGGAAGGCACATAACATCAATAAGGGCACCTGATCTCAAACAAGGTGATTTGGGGACCAAAGGGAGGCCCAAATTTTACCTGTATGATGACCACTTTACACCTAATTCTGAATTGTACCCACATCTTTAAAATAAAAAAAGAAAAATACCAAAGTTTTTATTACTTTGTTAGTTATCCAAACTCCCAGTGTCTTTCCCCCATTGTTTCACTCCTTAAGTTGAAGATCCTTATTAAATGAGTTTTGTTTTTTCCCAATATTACATCAAACATGTCTGTAGCAAATCCAATTCCCACAAGAATATACTATTATCTTGGGATCTCACAGAAAAACAAGTAGCCATCCAGCAATCCAAGAGGCAAAAATCTAGCTCTTGAGAAGATGCTAGGTGGTTTTTCTCGGTCTCCTGGGTTTTAATTTGCAGTGTGAGGTCACTTACAAGTATTGCTGACAACAAATTAGTTTCAAAACTTGATGCTCTACTTAGTTTCTAATATAGGTGGGACTTGACAGTTTCATAAAATATGATAAACCAGTTATCCTAAAAATCTTCCTGGTACCAAATATCCACAATCCTGGATAAAATTCTATTAAAATGCTCTTTTATCGTAATACTATAAGAAAAGGATTGGCAGTAGTGGGAAACTACCAGGGGGCAGTTGGCAGGATTGGCAGTAGTGGGGAATCTGCTGGGGAAGTGGGGAGGGGTACACCTCATCAACAAGGATATGTGCATAATGACCACTTGTATGCCTAACCCTGAATTGTACCCCACATCTTTAAAATAAAACATTAAAAAAATAAATAAAATCAAAAATGCTCTTTTAAACACATAGCTGTGATATGAAGTGGGGCCTACATTCAGATGGGCATTGAGGCAGGCAACTACCCTAAAAGCTTCTGCCAATCTCAGGAATCACAGGAAGCATCACATAACCAGGTCCCTGAGGAAGATGGGAGAATAGCTTTTGTCCCATGGAAGGCAGGAAGTTGGAACAGAAATTCTTCCATTATCCAAAATTTCCAGTGGTTATATCTTGAGTAATAAGTTAAAATAGAGAAGAACCCCACCCATTTCACAAAAGGAGCTGTCAAAGACACTGGGTGTTTTGACTCTTCCTACAGAAGAAAAATTGTTCTTCCTGAAATATACCATCAGCAAATGGCCCTCAGATAGATTTAGAGTTTGGATTTACTTTTTCTCTGTAATATAAAGATCGTTAATCCTGGGAATCCATTTAAAGTGGTTTGGGTGTAGCAGAACCTCTAGATGTTTACGGTAAAATTGAAGGTTCTCAAACTGTGTCTCAGAGAATTTCCACAGATTAAGTTTCAGGAAACATGTGATATACTGAACATCACAAAACATGGCTAAACAAGGTATTAAAAAAAGAGAGAAAATCAGCATAAGTAACTAAATAGCAGTATAAAATCCACACTATTTTAGATATTAAAAGTACCAGATATAGAATGTGAATAAACGTGTTGTAGATATTTAAATAAATAATAAAACACATAACTATTAACTAGAAATACAAAAAATGACCACACATAGACTGAAAAAAGAACAAAATAACACTTCAAAAATTAAAAACATATTTCTTTTTAATTTAAATTTAAAAATTAATATATGAGTTAATGGCAAATCTAACATATAAGGAAAACATCAGAGATCTTAAAGGTAGATACAGATCTAATACTGATGACCAGAATGTCAAAGCAATAGAAAAAATGACAAAGAAGTTAAGAGCATGCAGGGTAAAAAATGTTTTACATGTTTAGCAACAGTTCCAGAAAGAGAAAAATGGAGAGAATTAGAGGTACAGTACCTAAAGAAAAAAATGTTGAAGTTTTTCTAGACATCATGATGGACATAAATAGTTAGAATTATTGCAGTAAAACTACAGAATACCAGATACTAAAACAAGATTATAAAAACAGAATGAATAGAAAACCACCAGCAAAACAGATTGAGCGTACAGACAGTTGACTTCCTCACAAGCATAATGGAAGCTAGGGAACACATACATATTAGCTTTAATTTATGACAAAAAATCACTATCAATTTGGAATTTATACCTATTGAAGTAATATTTTAAGAAATAGAGCAAATTTAAAACATTCTTGAATAAAAACTGAACTAATTTACTTAAGACTGCTTCTTTGAAAGATAACTTTTGCAAAGGAAGAATATAATCTGGGAAGAACGATCTGGGGCTCAAATGGGAGGAGTTAAAAAAAAAAAAGACAATGATAAACTTGTAGACAAATTCACACCAAAGGAAAAGTGGTTGTATACCACAACAGTAATAATGCATAATTGTAAACAAAACAAGCAAGCAAAAAAAAAAAAAAGAAAACTTAAATACTGAACAACAGTATATCCTCTGAGAAGGAAGTGGTCAGAATTACTGAATTCTAGGCTCATTCAGGAGTACAGAGAGCAGATTAATTTTATATTTAATTACATGTGTATGTTAAGTCTTCAAGGATAAGACCAAAGAGAGTAGAAAGAGAGTGGCTAACTTTTAAACCAGTAGAATAAAACTTAGAATAGGCCAAAAATAAAATAAAACAAACAAGCAAAAACACAAATATAATATGATGAAAGGAAGGAACAACAACAGCAGCAAAATTAAAGCAGGGCACATTGCACTAATAGAATGAAACAGAAATAAATCTAAAGATAGCAGTAATCACAACACATGTAAACTTACTAAATAATCCTATTATTATTAAAGATAATAATTTTAAAACTGTATTAAGATATCCAGTTATATACAGTTAACATAAGATAGACTAATACATATGAATAAGTTTGATAGAAAAAAAAAAAACGAGAGGAGATATAAGAGGAAATACTAACCAAAAGGCTGGTTGTAATATATCAAATGAAGTAGGCATTTGGGAAAAGAACATTGTTCAAAGTAAACTGCACCAGCACACAGTGATAAACGTTTTTTGACTTGACAAGAACCTATAGGTTGAAAATTACATGTGTCTAGCAACATAGCTTCAAAATATGCAAGGTAAAAGAAAATAGCACTATAAAAATAATTTCATAAATTAAAACTAAATTATTACTTATGAACATATATTGAAACCTGGGCCCAACAATTAAATAATACACTTTGTTCAAGTTTATAGAGACTATTTTTAAAAGACTAGAAATATTAGAAATTATGATTCACAATAAAGAAGAAAATAGAAGAAAACATCTAGAGTTAAATTGCTTAAATAAGAAAAAGAAAAGATAAACCAAACACAATGGCTCACACCTGTAACCGCAGCATTTTGGAAGGCAGTGATGAGAGGATTGCCTGAGCCCAAGGGTTCGAGACCAGCCTGGGCAACATGATAAGACCTCATCTCTACAATTAAAAAAAAAAAAAAAAAAACAGCTGGATATGGTAGCACAAGCCTGTAGTACCAGCTACTTGGAAGGCTGTGGCAGAAGGATTGCCTGAGCCCAGCAGATCCAGGCTGTGGTGGCAGTGAGCATGCTACTGCACTCCAGCCTGGGCAACAGAGTGAGACTCTGACTCAAAAAAAAAAAAAAAAAAGAAAGAAATAATAGAAATTAAATTAAACAGATATTATAGTTATAACAAAGAAGATCCTCAATATATCTTTGCAAAGATTAATATTATCAGATGATTTAGATAACAAAAAATATACAGGGGACTGAGATAGAATTCCATAATCATTAAACAAGTAATGGTAAACAGGTGCTTATTTTTCTTTTCTGTTCACACTTATATGTATTGAAAATTCAATAAGAAAACAAAATTTAAAATGGCTAATGTTCCCCAAATGCAGACAAGATTTCTTTTTATTTCTTCTCATAAAATTAGACTCTCTTAACTATATCACACTCTGTATAATTATAGCTTTAAACTAAAGCTAGCCTGTAACCTAGTGAATTGTTTCTTTCTTCTTGAAACTCCTCTTACACCTTCTGTAGCAACAGTCTCTCCTATTTTTCCTCCTTCCTCATTCCTTCTCAGTCTCCATTGCTCTTTCCTCTTCTTCTATATTACCTGAAGATTTGCAAGTTCACCAGGTCTTCCTCCTAAGTCTCTTTTCATTTTGTTTCTCATATCTAGGTGATCTTATTAAGCAAACTGAACATAATTTATAAATTAATGACTTTTGAATGGAGTGGTTTTATTCCCAATCTCTTCTCTGATTTATTCCAACTACCTCCATAAAAAAAAAAAAAAAGGCAAAGGTTGTTAAAGGGCAATCAATAAACTGGGCATGGTGGCTCATGCCTGTAATCCCAACACTTTAAAAGGCCAAGGCAAAAAGATCACTTGAGGCCAGAAGTTTCACACCAGCCTGGACAACATAGCAAGAAAGAGCGCGTCTCTACAATACATAACAATAACAGCAACAACAAAAATTAGCCTGGTGTGGTCACACAGGCCTGTGTTCCCAGCTACTCAGAAGGCTGATGCAGGAAGGTCACTTGAGCCTCGGTGTTCGAGGCTGTGGTGAACTATGATCACACCACTGTACTCCAGCCTGGGCAATAGAGCAAGATTGTCTCACAATTTTTTTTTTTAACTACTAATAACTAGACATCTACTTAAGACATTTCTGAAGTTCTAGGTTTTAAAAAATAATTGCCAGTGATCTGATAAAAGAAAAAACTGCTAGCAATAAAAGAAAGAAGGAAGAAAGAGAGAGATTACTATAGCCTACATTTTAAAATGTTAAAAGCATTACCCAGGAGTCTTTCAGTATTTGGACACAAGAATTTTAAACTCATAATTTCAGCTTGTAAATGCAACTGAAAGGTATTTAAAAATTTTTTTTACTTAAAAAAATTAAGTAAATTTAAGTTAAAAATATTTTTAATTGACAAATAATAATTGCATGTATTTATGAGGTACAATGTGGTATTTTGATATATGGGTACATTTAGGATAATTAAATCAGGTTAATTAGCACATCCATCACCTCACATAGTTTTATCATGCACAATTTTAAAAAGTATTACCTCTATTACTCTTCTTTAAAAAAAAAACACTCTCAAATATTGATTTGTCTGAGATAAAGAAATAATTTTAGAAAACAGAAGTTGTAACAGCAAAGTAAATCATAAAAAAACAGATTACTCAGTTGTAACAGCAAAGTAAATCATAAAAAACAGATTACTCAGTTATTGTTAACATGGTTGTACAAGTCATTGAAATGTTGAAATAATTATTAAATATATATTTTTAAAAACCATAATAATATTCAAGTGACAATAAGGGATAATAAAAACATACTCAAAATTTCATCCTTCAAAAAAGTTAATAGATATGTTTTAATGTTGACTGTATTTTTTATAGTGAATAGGAAAAGACTATTTAAACAGAGCTAGGGTAAAATTTCAAATCTTTAGATAAATAGAAAAAAAACTTAAAAACCACACAGAAAGCATTTGAAAACAAAGCAGGGAAGATTTTTTTAAAAAGTAAAAACTTAAAAGAAGTTCATACAAACAGAACCAAATACACTCCTTTATATAAGACTTCTTTCCCTTAACATGTTTTTAGATTCCACTTTGCTATTGTAGATATCAGTACTTCAGTCTTTTTATTGCTGAATACTCTTCATCTGTATGAATATCACAAAGTTTGTTTATTCTTTCTTCTGTTGATGGTCACCTGGGATTTTTCCAGGTTTGGGCTACTGTGAATAAAGCTTCTGTAAATATTCATGTACAAGCCCTTTGGTGAACATGTGTTTTCTTTTCAGTCTTTGGTAAATTCCTAAGAGTGATTTTGCTGGTTCCCAAGGTAAATATGTATGTTTAATTTTATTACAAACTGCCAGAACATTTTACAAAGGGGTTTTACCATTTTACATTCTCATCAATGATGCATGAGAGCTTAGAATTTCCCATATCCTCATCAACATTTATTGTTGATGGTCTTTTCAACAATAGTAATTCAGTAAGTGTAAAATGTTATCTACCTCTTGGTGAAGAATTTATATTACCTGTGAAGTATTCTTGATAGATATGTGTGTGTGTGTGTGTGTGTGTGTGTGTGTGTGTGTGTGTGTGTGTGTGTGTGTGTGAGAGAGAGAGAGAGAGAGAGAGAGATGCATACATACATGTGGCAGAGACATACATACCTACATATGACAGATAAAAATATTACACTACATTGTAGAAATGCAATCAATACAATTAGGCTGTAAGTAATTCAACAGATTTTGACTGCCATCAATCCCACCTCTGCCTGGGAAAGGGGGGGCACACCTCATCAACAAGGATAACTGCACAATAAATATTTGTATACCTAACCCTGAATTGTACCCCACAATTTAAAAATAAAAAAATTTAAAAGTTCAAATAAAAGAAATTCAACAGAAAAAAAGGTCTTGTTTCTTCAACAAATACATTTTAAGTAATGAGTTTTCTTTAATAAATACATTGTAAGTCAAGAGTTGTGGGAGTTGTTGAAAAGACAGACATAAAAGACATATTTTTAAAAATAAAGAAAAGTAAGGAAATGATTACCATAATTCATAAGATTACTTGTAACAAATATTCCTTGCTTGGTAAAGTTAGTCTCCTGAACCTTCTCCTAGGACCATCTGTACACTTCCCTCTAAAAGCACAAACCCTTCTAAGTCTGTTTAGCAAGAATCCCCACCCTCGATATAGAATTGGGGTTTTCCTCCTCTACCATCCCCCAAATGGTGTCATCCTGGCTCAGATCACCCTGGCTGGTCTTCAGTAATAATCCTGTTAGGTCAATTTCATCATAATTCCCCTTACCCTTGATGTTTCCTCTCAGTAATTTTCCATCCACTGACTCTCACTCTGTTCCTAGGTAATACATGTCTACTGATCCATGCTGCATTTGAAATTGAGCCCAGCTCTACATAGAAGTCTCTTTCCCCCTACTGTAATAGTCCTGAATAAACTCTTTCTTTGCCGCTTTAACTGCTCTGGTTTTTCTTTGACAGTTATGGTGCCATGACTCAAATAGCATCAGATTCATCACTGAACTTTTGGCCTGCTCACCTAAGGACTCCAAGTATGCACCCTTGAAACTTTTGTCTTTGCTCCTGATTGTTTGGGAATCCATTGGTGAGTCTGACTCCTGAGCCAGGACTCCAGATGCTAGTCATTGACACACAGAAAGGACAGAGTCTGGTCCTTAAGATTCTAAGTGAGTTCTGGAAGCTAGACTTGTGTCCCAGATAAACAGAGGCTGGGTGCAATCCTAGTCTTCTCTGTTTATTAGAGACTAGTTTCAGTAAAAAACACAAGACGTGTCAGAGTCCCAAGTTTCTCCCTTTGTAAGTGTAATGGTATCCATTAGTTAAGAACATGGGAGGTTTTCATTTGACTGAAAATTCTCTTTTTCAACCCCTGCTGACTATATGCACTGCCAAGTCTGGTTACTCTCTTGTTGTTGACATGATTTTACTAAGGATAATTTAGAACTTCAACGGCCTCATTTGGAAACTTGAGATTTCCCCAAACTGGCTATTCTCAGATCTCTCCTTTCTCATTGCTTCTGCTCCTCCTTCTACCACTTCTAATCTCCTCTTTAGTTCCCTTGAATTTTCTGACATATTTTTTCAAAACCCTACCTTCTCCAGTCCTCTGTTCACTCCTTCAAACCTATCCCTTCCCACTCCTGCTCCTCACTTCTTTCAGTCATTTAAACTTCAGTTCTCCTGCCCCCACTGAGGGCTCACAAGGGACTCAGGTTCTGCTGAAAACAACTATCTGTTGTTCTGTTGTGCACACATGACTACTAATGATTGTGAAAATGCTTTGTTGTGCTTAGTCATCATTCCTTTTTGCTTTTTATTATTGATTTGAAGATTCTGTTTATATTGTATAGATGCTAATCTTTATTGGTCATATATCTTGAAACTATATCCTTCCAATATGTTGTTTGTCTTTTCAGCTTTATATTATTTTCTGATAAAAATTCATCTTTTGTATAATTCAATATATTAATATTTTCTTTATACTTTCCACTTTTTGTCATATCTATAATTTTGAATTCCTATTTTAATGTTATAAGATATTCTTCTAAACTTTATTTTAAAAATTAAACTATTATCTTTCATATTTAAATCATAAATCCATCTGAAATTAATTTTTGTGTCTAGTGTGATCTGAAATTCAATTTTATGTAGTTCTATATGGAATTGACCCAACATAATTTATTATAAGCCATCATTCTTGCAAGGACCTACAATAGAGACTCTGTAATACATAAAGTTTCAAATATGTGTGGTTATGTTTTCTGGTTTTCTATTCCATTCTATAAGTTTATTTTATTATACAAACTATACATATATTTACAAAGATAAATTACTTTAAAATGAGAGAACAGCTAATCTCATTTTTTAATTATCTCAGTGAAAGCAAAAAATACATATAGAGAAAATTATTTCTGTTTCATGTTTCATAAAACTACTCCATCTTTTAGAGCAAAACCTAAAAAAAAAGTACATATACACAAAAATACATCAAAGCAATAATTATCTCTTTTATAAATATTGAACAATTCTAGGTGAATATTAATCCACAAACTCAATAAAACAGAACATTACCTATCTATTGATCTATCATTTATCACCAAATAAGGTGTACTCAGGGACAGTAACCATAGTTTATAATAATAAAATCCATAAATCTATTTTATCACATTAGAAATATATCAGTTTATACATGGAAAAAAATGATAACAGTTAACATATATCTCTAGCAATAAGTTATATTTAATTATTGTCATATTTTATATGACAAAATATATAAAATAGTATGTAATTTTCAATTACTGTTATATTAATTATATTAATAAATTAGGAATTTAAAAATTAATTATTATTATAAAGAAATTTTATCAAACCAGTAGCCAACATTGTATAAAAAGGAATAAAACATAGAAACATTCTGATTAAAGTATGATCATCCAACTTCTGTTATCATTAATTTAATAATGTTCTGAAGTTCTAGCCAATGGACTTTTATAACACCACCAAAAATGTAATTGGTAAAATTATTTCCAAGGAAGAGACAAAATATCAGTCTAGATAAAAATTAAAACATAAGAGTCAACTGAGAATTCATTTTAAAAACGAGAGCTTCAGTAACTACAGGATTTAAGAATAACCATAAAATAACAATAACATTTCCATATACTAGTAAAAACTAGAAAGGGATGATGTGGGGAAAGAAATAATTTCCTTTAAACAATATCAATACATTTTAAATATCAAGGATAATATTAACACAACATATGCTGAACCTATGTATATGAACTCAACCAAACAATATAATGGAATACAAGCAAGAGAGAGAGAGAGAGAGAGAGACTCTGATGATCTTTTAAACCCTAAATTTTGAGAGCCAAAAAAGTTTTAGTCCAGTAAAGAAAATATATGTTTTTATCTATAAAATTGTTGGAAATCCTTTAAAATTAGAAAAATGACCAAAGGTGTAAGAAAATGGGACTCTGATAGCATCATATTTGACACAATATTTCTGTAAAGAAGTTTAGAAATATAAATCACAGGACTTTATAGTGTATATGAAATTTGATTCTGCTTTTCACTTATAATATTTTATCACATGAAAATAATCATAGAAGAGGACAAACCTTATTTATTAGGTTGTTATTAAATACAAATATCTGAAGAAAATGTTTTTGACCAATAAAATACATGATATATATTTGATATGTGTAATTTGTAAAGGATTGATTAAATAAATTATAGGACATTAATACAATGGAATACTATAGAGTAATTTAAAATAGTATATGAAATAGCAAATGCCATGAGAAAAATATTCATACAATGCAAAATAAACAAGTAAAAAACTGCTTATAAAATGTGTGGTTGCTTTTTAAGAAATACACAAACATCTACTGACCTGTCAATTAACTTTATATTTATTAAATGAGATGGGTTATACACTCAGTATACAACAATGATTTGGATTACTACATAGGTTTTGAAAACAGCCAGTCTGAGTTTGAATTCCACTTTAATTTGTATCACCCATGCAATAGTTAGGAAGTTTATTAACTTTCCCTTGCCTCAGTTTACTCATCAAACAAAACAGTAATATATCATTGGGTTAATACAAAGACTCATAATAGATACAGTAACTTTACATAGTTAATACTCACTATTCCAAACTGTTATTACTGTTATTTTAAATAATAATAATTTGTTGTATAATTAATAATATGCATTTATATTAGTATAAGAAATAAACCATATGATAAAGTATTAAGTTAAAATATACATACTAATATATAAGCCCTAAGAAAATAATGATATGTATCATTTTCACATTACATTGAAAAAAGTATGTAGAGTGATATTCTCTAGCCCTGAGTAAAGCCTCAGCAGTCTCCTCTGAAACTGGAATTTCCTCAGTCATATTATATGATTATCATGCAAAAAATCAGACACTTAATATCAGAATTATGGAGTATGCCAAAAACTGCAATGCGAGGCTAATTCGGCACCAAGTGACTTCATTATTACATTAGGGAAAATGATAGTGAATGTACTAAAGTACAAAACAATGGTAATGGAAATTAATAAAATAAGGAGAATGAACCAATTAAAAATCAGAATTTTAGAAAAAACGAGAAGAGAAAGCAGTGTAGTTAATGATTATGTTTAGGAACTGGTTCTTTACGAGATATACTCATTTGTTCCATGTTTACACCAGTCTTACTAGCCTAACTGGAAAAAACAAGAGATAAATTGCAAGTGGAAAATATTAAGATAGATAAGTGAGATAGTGCTTCAATGTGGTGGCTTTCCATGTATATAATTGGAATGGAGAGGGGAACTTAGAAGCCTGATTTTCTAGGGAAAATAGAAATGACCAAAAATGGCAGGATGTAGACAATCCAACAGAACAATAACTGTGCAAAAGCTTTTGAATGTTATCAAAGGATCACTCCTAAAACAAATCTCTGGACTCAACTCATTTTCCTGGTTCTTTTAGTTAATGCTCATTTATCTTTAAAAATATATATAAAAATAAATGAGGGACATCCCCCCAAAAGCCAGAATTTATTAATTAAAATTTGTGTATTTATTCTTACATGTTTAAACTTTAGTCACCTTCAAAGTACCCTCCGTTTGATGCAAGACACCTATCTAGATGCTTTTTCCACTGCTCAAAATAGTTTTTGAACTTGTTTATCATGATGCCATTTAGTGCTTTTGCTGTTTTTTGTTTCCTTCTTCCACAATGACAAAACGTTTCCCTCTGAGGACTTTTTTCATCCAGGGAAACAACAACAAAAAAAAGTTGCTTGGGTAAAATCAGGTGAATAGGAAGGGTGGGGCATGGAGGTCATGATGTTTTTGGTTAAAAACTGCTGAACACTCAGCACAGTGTGGGCAGATGCACTCATAAATCACCCATCATGAATTGGGCAAACATGTTGGAAAAATCTCCAAAAAAAAAATTCCACTGGAGCTAGCTGAACGCAGCCTCTCACAACAATGCTAGCCAGTACACAGATGTGGATGAGTTTCTAGAACGCTAAACCCCTAGCAGGGAAGCCTGTACTACAAGGGACCTGCCCTTCAAAAAATAATTTCTGGCTTTTGGGGTCGCCCTTTGTATTATTGGGAAGCTGTGAATGCCCCAGGTGTCTCCAGAGACCATGAATACAGCAGAAACCCAACCCTGAGCAAATCCCTACTTCAATGGGACAAAAACCAAATAGATCTAAAACACCAGGCTTAGTCCTGCCTAGGAACAAATCAGAGGCAGGGGTAAGAGTTAAAAAGAGGAAGCAAGGCAGTGAATACATCCACCTGTCCAGGCTCAGACTACCACTGCACTATCTAGTAGTTGTGTGAACTTGGGCAAATAGCAAACATTCCTGCCTTTTCTTTCCCATCTGCAAAATGAGATTAACAGTACTCACCTCTCAGCATTGTTGTGAGGATTAAGTGAATTAACATGGGAGATCCTTAGAAGAGTGTGTGGCATTAAAAAAAAAAATCTTAGATATGTTAACTTAATAAAAATGAGGGGAAGTTTTCTTTTACATAATGTTCCAGGAAATCTTTTTGGGTTAAGATATCAAAGAAGGAGAAGGCAGATCTGGGGTAAATTACAGGACAGAGAAGATTCGGTACAAACTCCCTGAGCTGAGAGAGTGCTTGGCATATTATAGAAACCACAAAATGAACCAGAAAGAGAAGATAGTGAGTAGGATGGCAGAAAAGCAAAGGAGTTTGTGGACTGGGCCTTTAGGATGGATCAGGAAACTTTGGAGGGTTCTCAGTAGAAAGGTGTTATCTAACGTGTTGTCAGGTCTATGCTAGTTGCTTGCTGGAACAGGGACCAGGGTTGAAAGCTTGGACACCAATTAGGCCCAGGCAAGTGACAGTAATGGAGCTTGCATAAGAATAGGAGCAGCAGCTGTTCTTTCAGACTTCCCAACAAAAGGTAATTTCTAGGTTATTTAAACTTTCCTAAAACCCTGAAAAAAATTATATATATAAAGATTATATATATATATATATAAACTATATATATTTTAAATTAAACTAGAAAAACTAGTATTTCTGTATTGCCAAAATCTGCAATAATGTCGTATGTACATATATGAACATACATGGAAACACAAACTCATAGCTCAATCTTACTTAACCATTTAGAACCAAATTATACCCAATTATAAGTCAAATATTAGCACATTAATACCAGATGTACCAAGAATACTATGATTAAGTTACTACAAAATAACAATGATAGTATATCATAGGGTAGCATAGCACTTAATGAGAATGCTATAGATATTAATCTTGAAAACTAATGGATAAAATAAAAATAATTGTTAACAGTGCTATTTTTAACACTGTTAAGAGGTTTTAGCTAAAACAAAAGATGGAAGAAGAAAGCAGGGGAAGAGGGAAGGAGGAAGATTGAGAAAAGAAGGAAGGGAAGAAAGAAGAGATAATGAAATGAGGAAGACAGAGCAGAAAAAATTGATGAGGGAAATACATAACCTTATTTTTAAAAAGAGGAAAATTATTATTTTAGGGAAACCACAAACTTTCCTAAAAATCATTAGAAGTGTTAAGAAAGTTTACTAAGATGACCTGTTTCAAGGGTAATATATTAAATCAATAGCTTACCCATGAAATAGCAATTTTTATTTAAAACTTATAAAAGACATGATCCACTCACATAATATAAAGGGAAACGTAAAATCTCATTTAAAAATAAGAATGAATAAAGGATTAATATGTAGGATCCCTATAAAAAAAATCATTAGTGAGTCTATTAAATATTTATATTACATATTATATATCATGTTATATAACATAATACATACCATATGTTTCATGTGTTATACATTATAAATTATTTCTCAAAAGGATTAGGAATAGGAAAAAACTTGGCATATTTAATAAACGTGGTCTATAAGATTATACAATAAGTATGATGTCAGGTTTGTAAGATTAAAATACATTCTTATTTTCTTTTTTAAAAAATTTATTTATTATAGAGTTGTAGGGTACAAGTGAAAATTTGCTACATTAGTAGGCTGCATGCAGGTGAAGTTTGGGCTTCTAAGTGGACCTCACTCCCCCTGGAAGTGAACCAGATACCTTTTGTGTTGTCATATGCCCCCCATCCTCCTCCCTTCCTTCCTCCCTCCCCTAGCAGTGTCCAGCAACTGCTGATCCCACCATTGTGTTAATGTGACTAGTAAGTCACATTATAAGTGAGAACATGCAGTATTCAGTTCTTTGTTTCTGAGACAGTTCACTTAGTATGATGGTCTCCAACTGCATCCAAGTTGCTGCGAAAGCCATGTTCTGCTTTATGTCTGCATAATACTCCATTGTTCTATATGTACCACATTTTCTTTATCTAGTCCACTTTTAATGGGCTGCAGGGTTGGTTCCATGTTTTTGCTATTGTGAATAGTATGGCAATAAACATGCATGTGAAGGTGTCTTTTTAGTAGAGTGATTTATGTTCCTCTGGGTATATTCCCAAGAGAGGGATTGCTGGGTCATACATAAGATCAATGTTTAGTTCTTTTAGAAATCATCACTGAACTGATTTCTATACAGTCCAGTTAGTTTGCATTCCCACCAACAATGTAGACAAAGCAGTGCCACCTTTTACACTGCTGAAAGAAATCAAGGATGACACAAACTCATGCTCATGGATTGGAAGAATCAATATTGTCAAGGCAATCTACCGATTCAATGCAATACCCATCACATTAACAACATCATTTTCAAAGACCTGGAACTGACAATACCGAAATTCATATGGAAGCAAAAAGGAGCATGAATAGCCAATACAATCCTCAGCAAAAGGAACAAAACAGAAGGTGTCATACTTCCAGACTTTAAATTTTATTGTAAAGCTACAGTAACTAAGACAGCATGGTATTGGTATAGAAATAGGCACATTAACCAAAGGAACAGAATAGAGATTTAGGAAGTAAAACATGGTCTCTCAACCAACTCATCTTCAAAAAATCACCAATAACAATCATTGAGGAAAGAAGACCATATTTAGCAAATAGTGCTGGAAAAACTGGCTAATCCCATGCAGAAGAATGAAACTGGATTCCTACCTATCATCATAAGCAAAACTCAACTCAAAATGGATCAAGGACCTAACTGCTAAACCTCAAACTATAAGAATTCTAGAAGAAAATGTGGGAAATACCCTTCTGGACATCGAATTAGGCAATGAATCACGACCAGGTCCCCAAAAGTAAATGCTACAAAAGCTAAGGTAGATCAGTGGGACCTCATCAAGCTGAAAAGCTTTTGCACAGCAAAAGAAACCATCAAGAAAGTAAAGATACAACCCACAGAATGGGAAAATAAATTTGCAAATTATGCATCTGACAAAGACCTAACATCCAGGATCTACAAGGAATTCAAATTAAGCAAAAGGCAGGGAAAAAAACTACCAGTCTCATTAAAAATCGGCAAAAGATGTGAACAGACATTTCTCTACAGATGACATACAAGCAGTCAGCAAAAACATGAAAAAAATGATTACCCTCACTAATCATCGGAGGAATGCAAACAAAAATACAGTGAGATACCACCTAAACAAGTAAGGAAGACTATCTTGATTTCTTTGAATAGCGTTTTGTAGTTTCCATGAAAAGGTCTTTCACTTCCCTGACTAGGTGAATATCAAGGTATTTCATTTTTGTTTGTTTGTTTTGTAGCTATTATGAGTGGAATGTGGTTTTTATTTGTTCTCTGTTTGTTGCTGGTGTGTAGACCACTAGTATCTTTTGCATGTTGATTTTGTAAACTGAGACTTTACCAAAGTTGTTTATCAATGCCAGGAGACTTTTGACAGACACCCTAGAGTTTTTTGGGTATAGAATCCTATCTTCCACAAAGAGGGATAGCTTAACTTCCTCTTTTCCTATTTGAATACCTATGATTTCCTTCTCTTGTCTGATTGCTCTGGCTAGGACTTCCGTACTATGTTGAATAGGAGGGGTGAGAATGGGCGTCCTTGTCTTGTTCCATTTCTTAGTGGGGAATGCTTCCAGTTTCTGCTCATTGAGCAAAATACTGCCTGCAGCCAGGCTCCGTGGCTCAGCCTGTAATCCCGCATCTTTGGGAAACTGAGGTGAGTGGATTGCCTGAGCCTGAGGGTTCGAGACCCGCCTGGGCAGCGAGACCTCATCTCTACAATAAATCAAAAAATCAGCCGGGCGTGGTAGCTCATGCCTGTAATTTCGGCTACTTGGAAGGCTGAGGCGGAAGGATCACCAGAGCCCAGCAGGTCGAGGCTGCGGTGGCCGGAGCGGCCACTGCACTCCAGTCTGGGTGACAGAGTGAGACCCTAACTCAAAAAAAAAAAAAAAAATGCTGCCTGCAGGTTTATCATACATGGTTCTTATTGTTTTGAGGAATGTCCAGATGTTTGACGGTTTGTATCAAGAAGGGATGCTAGATTTTGTCAAATGCTTTTTCTGCATCTAATGAGATAATCATGTGGTTCTTAGTCTTACATTTGCTAATGTGCTGAATTACGTTTATGGTCTTGTGAATATTGAACCAGTCCTGCATCCTGGGAATTACGCCCACCTGCTTATGATGGAAGGTTCTTGAGATATGTTGTTGGATACTGTTTGCTAGAATCTTGTTCAGAATTTTTGTGTCTATGATAATCAAGGAGATCGGCCTGTAATTCTCTTTTCTTCTTGGGTCTTTGTATTTGGGTATCAGTATGATGTTAGCTTCATAAAATGAGCTAGGGAGAATTCCAGCATTCTCAATTGCCTGGAATACTTTTAATAAGATTGGAATCAGCTTTTCCTTGTATGTCTTGTAGAACTCAGCTGAGAAGCCATCTGGTTCAGGGTTTTATTTTGGTTGGGGAGGATTCTTATGACTGAGTGGATCTCCTGCATTGTTATTGATCTGTCTAGAGTTTCAATTTATTCTTGTTTCAAAGTTGGGAGGTTGTGTGATGCAAGAAAATCTTCCATTTCCTTTTTGTTTTCTAGTTTATTTACATGTTCATAGTAAAAAGATACTTTCACACACATTTGTTGCAGCACTATTCACAATAGCAAAAAACATGAAACCAACCATGCTGCCCATTGAAAGAGGACTGGATAAAAAAAATATGGTACATATGCACAATGGAATATTACACAGTCATAAAGAAGAACAAAATTATGAACTTCACAGCAACTTGGATGGACTTAGAGACTATAATACTGAATGAGCTATCACAGAAACAAAGAACCAAGTATCACATGCTCTCACTCATAAGCAGACCTTGAACAACTATCACAATACTATAAGAAAACAATTGGCAGTAGTGGGAAACTGCCAGGGGAGGGTGGGGGTGGGATTGGGAATAGTGGGAAACTGCCAGGGGGAGCACACCTCATCAACAAGGATACATACATAATGAACATTTGTATACCTAACCCTGAATTGTACCCCACATATTTAAAATATATTTTTTTAAGCCATCATTTCCAGTTGGGGGGGTTCTTTGAAACAGGAACTGATACTGTCAATCTGTGCCTGCTTGGAATTACTAATTTCCAAAGTCTGGGAACTACAATTATGAAATCAGGAAAATCTCAAAGCATAGGATAAACTTTCTCCAATTGGAAGTTTAAAGGACTGGATTAAACTCAGGGATCTCAAAACTTGCAACATAAAAATAATTTGAAAAACATCTGAAAAAAATACTGTAAAGTCTCTTCCATAGCTGTACTGGAAATATATAGTTATAATATATTATAGTACATTCATTCACTGAGCCACAAAATATTTATTAATCATAAGTTTGAGATAATATATGGGTAGATGTTATTGACATAAAATAAGTAACTGTTTCTCTGTTCAATTAGGTTATAATTTAATGGGGGAAATATCCAATATTCATATAATACTCCATGTTTACACATGCTTTCATATATATAGAGAGAGTACTGTATAATTGTCTCTTACTCACTTGAACTTGTGGAAGACTTCCAAGCCATTAAATCCATTGGTCTATTTTAGTTCTTATTTTGCCTGACCTCACTGATCACTTTTTACCTTCTTTGAAATACTTTTCTCTTTGCTTGTGTGACATTGTGTTCTCCTGATTTTTCATCTACTGACTTCATTGACTATGTTAGTTTCTCTTCCTCTGCCCATCTTCGGGGCTGTATCCTGGGTTATGTTTTTCCCCTTAATTTTTAATTTACGTCTTCTTTAGTTATCTCAATTACTCTATACCCAATGATTTTTAAGTCTACATCTCCAGCCCAAACCTCTCCAGAACTGGAAGCTAACCACTTTTTGACAATCTCACTATGTGTCTCATAGGCAGCTCAAAGTTTATATATCTAAACATGAAATCATCTTCCACCCAAAATGTGTTCTGTTTCCAGCATTTCACTTCTCAGCAAACAATACCCTCATCCATTGAGTTGCTAGTCATCAGTCATTCTTGACAACTCCTTATGCCTTTAACTCGATTTGCAATGTCATCAATTCTCATAAGGTCAAATTCCTAAATATCTCTCAAGTATATCCCTTCTCCCCATCTCTATTACAATTACCTTGACTCAAACCACCATAATTTCTTACCTGGAATTACTGTCAGACCTCCACAACTGTCTCAACTGCTTTTCTTCAATTCATACTTCATACTACGCTCTGTCACAACCAATTCAAAGCTCACCACTACTAAGAAGATGAGGAGAACAAGTAATAATCAAATCCTTTCTTTAGCAAAAATTTCACATAGACTAGAGCACTAGTTGTAAAACTTTGGTGCTTTTTGAAATCACCGAGGAAGTTTAAAAAATGCCTGCATCTAGATCCAATTCTCAAGTACTCTGATTTCATTGATAAGGGGTACAGTCTAGGCATTGGAGTTTTCCACAACTCTTCAGAGTATTTTAATGTGTTACAATGGTCAAGAACTATTGATATACAATAGGGCTGAATCTTTGTACCCCTCTACCCTGTCCCCACTACCATCTCTGCTAGGAACTTCCCCAACCCTGCCACCCACTGAATTTTAGTTTTTCTCTTTTGTCCCTCTAAAGAAAATCTATTAGAAAGTAAGATTTATTTTTACACTGTTTACTTTGATATTTTTTCTGGGATATGCACACAATGTTTATAAAAAGAAATTGTTTGCCAAATGTTGATAGTTTGATAAAAGAGAGCACATGGGAATGAATTTGCAAGGCCCTTATTTGGGATTTGTCAGCAAAAGAGGAAAAGAATAAAAGGCTTTCATCAGATGGTAACACTGCAACCTTAGTTCTTCAAATCAGTTGCAGCCAAAATAAAAGGGGAAAAAATGATCAGTATTAATTATCACATTTTGGGTAATGCCACATAAGCCTGTCTGCCTGTAATATTTTTATTTTGTCACATCTGTTTAAGGAACATGACATTTTAGATGGAACAAAACTTAGTTAAATAAAAATACTTTTGGATCAGTATAATATGAAACAATATTTATTTATTTACTTATTTATCATGTAATATTTGTAAAAAAAAGTTACAAAAGCATGTTTAAGAAACAACCTTTCTCTGAACCCTAATGAGAGCCTAAGGTTACACTGATGACTCGCCACTAAGAGTTTAACAACATAATTTATTCATGTATGCCCTTGTCCATTTTCTAGACTACACTTCCCCAAAGATGAAGAAATGTGAAGAAAGCCTTTGAATAGGTTCAGGTCATAATAGACAAAATGTCTTAGGCTGCTGATGGATAGCTATAAAGTTATAACACAGAAATGAAAGCCTCATAACACCTACAGCAGACATGCAGAGGAGAATGTGACAGGATCCAGAATTAGTTGGTCATATTCAAATGGAAACCTGAATATAAATGGATAATGTTAAGATTCACGAAAGAACAAATGAATATGATGACAAAGGGCACAGAGCTCAGAGAGTCACAAGCTCACTGGTGAATGACAGAAGGAATAAAACGTAACCTTGTCTGTAAATAATCTGCAATAATATTTGCTCTAGGACTAGTCAGTGACAGAACATCCTATCCAGAATATAATACATTCTTCCCATAGGTAATGGGGTTTTATGAGGAATGACATATTATTAGATTCCCAGAACACATAAAGGCACTCTTTATTGAAATAATAAGTGAGATTCAGCTATGTTCATACAATTCAACACGAATAGGAAATGGATATCTTTCCAAGTAATGTAAGTCGATAGGATAATTTCAATCACCCCCTCCAAAAAAAGTCTACTTCCGTAAAAGAAGTCATTTTTTCTGAAAGTGACAGGTCCCATTTTTCAACAAAATGGAGTTATAGAAAAATGTTTTCCTTCATTTTGATCTGGAGTACCTATCCTGAGCAGAATTTGGGGAGATTCTCTGCCTGCTCATGGTTGTTGCTAAAGTAAGGCAAAACACTTTGACTCAATTGCAGCCTTTACATGAATTTCAGTCTGATCTTTTGTGAAAAGTGAACCATTTCCCTCAAGCTGATTCTTTTGCCAAGTGTGGTAAGTAGGCTTTATCACCCAAGCTAAAGCATGTGGCTAACTGAAGGATGAGATTGGAAAACATTGCCTTATCTAGACTTAGCAGTAAAGAGTGTCTAATTGATTAGCAATATCTGCCATGGGTAAGAAATAGTAAATGAGCTTCCCTGGACTTGCTATTCTTCAACTATTTGGATGTTGGATTTCTTGGACCCTGTATTTCCTTTAGAAACTTTAGGAATACTAGGATGCTTTTACCTATGGCTCAATGGCTCAAGCATCTGTTGCATCTCTGTTTGGCATTCCAGTTATCAATTGCATGATGACCTCTGTTTTTTCTACAAGAAAAGACCATTTCTCAGAATGAAAAAGGAAGGAAAAGATGCTTTAAAAGAATGAAGACAAACTGTCAATCATTCTGGAGAATTTCTATCTGTGACTTTACATTATATATTTCAAGTCAACTATTTAGCTTTCAGCTAAACAGGTAATCTTGGGCTCTGCTCTGACTTACGCTGTATGAAGCTCCGACATTTTGAACAGCTGCTGACATTTCTACATCCAGCTGTCCCAAACTATATCCCAAGTCTCTGGGAATTTTTTCTGTATGAATCATTGAACAGATTTGTGACTTAAATTCTCGATAAATAGTCTAAATTTACCAACACCAACTTTACCAACTCAGGCAAATAATAGACTCCTAAAAACTAAAGGGATAAGCTGTCACAACATCTGTTTTCAGTCTTAATCCCAAAGGTGCTTTATCTCAACCAAGTTCTACATGACTGAGAACAATAATTTAAGTAAAAAGGTGCCCAGAATCCCATAGCAGAGTACTCAAATTCAAGCTCATGCCACTATCACCTGACTTGCTTTCTAGATTAGACAGATGTTGGCATGAATGCTGTGGAATTTGCAAGCCTGAATCTCCTTAATAGAGACACCAAGTTGCTTTATTTAAAACAAGTTTTATCCCAAGATGTTCACATACTTACTATAACAGTTATATATAATATGTAGTAAATTATACTATTCCTGCACACTAAAAAAAAAAAAAGTACCAGATTTGATCTCAAATTATCTTGTAAATTCAATAATGATCATGCAAGTGACTAATTACTTTCCTCTGGCATGAAACTTGTTGGGCAAAAGTATGTTCAGATATGCTCAGCAGAAATAGGTTAAAATCACATTTAAAAGTTGTTTTCATGTGTATCCACAGACTAATCTAGTAATAATTACAAATGATAAATTACGGTTGGTGAGAAATTATTGTTGAATAATATTAAATTTTAATTGGGGAGTTTAAAGGAACATAGTTTAGTAAGTTAACCAACATTAGATTGGTATTTTATTTCCTCATTTCTTCCTGTATAACTCTTCAACTAATTTGCTCAGAATCGTCTGTCTTTTGTTTTGTTTTATTTTATTTTATTACCTAAAATATGTTGAAAGACTAGGATTTAAGCATTGATTTTTACACAAACTACTGAATGGTGATTATCACAACTTTCAACTTTTCTTGTCTGTGTTTTCTCATGGGCAGCATTCTGAAGGATCCATCACCTTGCTTTACAATGGCTAGCAGTTCTTATTTGCCCATTTAAGATGCCTCATAATAAGAACTTTATATCTTCAAAACCTTGCATTCTTTCATCCAAAACGCATTGTCCATCTGCTTGCACTGTTCCAGGTATTGTCCTGGGTGCTGAAGATAACGCATTTGTCCTCATGAGATTTCTATTCTAGAACCCAAGTAGACATGATTAATATCTATTGAGTCATTATGTTGGTCTATTTTAGGTGCCTCAAGCTACATATAAGAATTTATTCATCAGGGATCAGAATGATTTAAACATTCTGTTGATTAAATTGAGCAAACAGAACTAGATGACCTATTGATTCTTTTAAAGATCTAAGAACTTACAAGTCTTTTTATTTCCAAAAAATTACCAGTTAGCAATAAATACTAACTATAAGAACAACAATAAAAACTGATGCTATTACTGATTAAGTTTCTTTGGAATTCCTGCCCATCTCTGGGCAACTTTAAATTTTTATTAAAAGAATATTTTGGTGCTCTAGTGTATTTGAATTAGTAAAAATATGAATAATTTCTTTGAAATAGAAAGAGAGAAATATGCCACTTTCAATTCATTCCAGCAATTGACAAATTGTTTTTTCAATTTTTCTAAAACATCGTAGGTAGTTTATCCATCTTTAGATGTCACTTAATCCAACTAGCAAGTAAATTTAAATAGTACAGGAGTGTGGAGAATGGCTTAGAATATTTCTTTTCCATTTTTGCAGACCATCTTTATGTTCTTGCCAAGTCTGCCTCAGTCTACAAAGGAGATAAAATGTTGGATAGTTCCAGTTAAAGTAAGTTAAGAAGACAAGAATCCTGCTCTCTTGGCCCATGAGGAAACACAGCTTGGAAGAACCAGACAAAATAATTTTCTGGTTTAGTCACTGGTTAGCACCTGGGATTCTATCCTTGGCCTACATTTATTTTTAATCTACATGTTTACCCTGGCTAAATCACCCACTCCCATGGTTTTAGTTACCAGGATAATGACTTTAAAGTACAGACTTATATCTGTGTCTCTTATGATATTACTAATGGTCTGAGAAAATTTGCCACCAGGATGGCCCATAGGCACTCATGGGTATCTTTCTTCTTAAAATAAACCTTCCTGGGCTCTCACTGTACAGGTAAAAGTTTTAAAATGTATCCATGATTACTCACTTACCTTTATCTCCGTGTCTCATTAATCACCAACTCTACCAATTTTACAGGAAAATTGTTCTCTGTTTCTGTGACAACCTCCTTAGCTGCAATTATTATCTCGCTTTTTAAATATTTTATCAACTTCATCGTTGATCTCCTTGTCTCCAGCAGTACTCTCTTAATACAAATTTTCTTCTCTCTCCTCCCTGACCACCACCCACACAAACAACAAGTCACTTTTGTGATCAATTTAAACTGCAAAGCTGACTAGGTAACAATCTGGCTTAAAATTTTCTAAATATTTTCATCAAGTACAGAATAAAAATTCACTTTTGAAAGGCGACACATAGGCCCTTGGTGGTCAAGCCACTTTCTACATCTCTGTCCTTATTTCTTACCATGTGGCCCTCATTGCATCACAAATCACTACAGATTTTACATACAAATACCAAATGCATGCAACATACATTATGCCATTTCAAACCTCTGTGGTAAACTTTTCTTAGGCTATCACCACAAAAACTACTCATGGTAGCTTTTATTGTCCTTTATGTGTAGCTCAGGCCACCTATTTCAAGATGACTTTGCTGACTCCAATACATAGTACATCCTTTTAATGATTATCTTTTTTTTTTTTGAGTTGGAGTCTCACTCTGTTGCCCAGACTGGAGTGCAGTGGCCGCTCCCGACCACCGCAGCCTTGACCTGCTAGGCTCCGGCGATCCTTCCACCTCAGCCTTCCAAGTAGCTGGAATTACAGGCATGCACTACCACGCCTGGCTGATTTTTTGATTTAAAGAATATTATTAAGGTCTAACCTACAAACCATAAAATGTCCCCATTTTTAGTAAGCAATTCAATAATTTTTTGTAAACTTATAAGACTGTGCAACCATCACCACAATCTAATTTTATAACATTTCCATCACCCCCCAAAAGAACTTCCTGCTCATTTGCGGTCACTCCCTGTTCCAATCCCTATGCCCAAGCAACTGCTAATCTACTTTTTCTTTTGGTCAGCCCACAGGCACTCATAGGCATTTTATATAAATGGGATCATACAGCATGTGGTCTTTTGTGTCTGTCTTATTTCATTGAGCATGTTTTGAAGCTCATTCTTAATGCAATATGTCTCAGTACTTTGTTCTTTTTATTGCTAAATGCTATTTCATTGTATGGCTATACCACTTTTGTTTATCCATTCACCAACTCATGGACATTTAGGTTGTTTATACCTTTTGGCTATTATGAATAATGCTAACTGATATTTTTCAAATAAGTCATTGTGTGGACATGTCATTATTTCTCTTGGGCTGACACTTATAACATTTTAAGAAACCACAAAAGCCAGGCTTGGTGGCTCAGCCTGTAATCCCACGCTTTGGGAGGCTGAGGTGAGTGAATTGCCTGAGACCGCAGGTTCGAAGACCCGCCTGGGCGACTTGGTGAGACCTCATCTCCACAATAAATAAAAAATTAGCCGGGCATGGTAGCGCGCGCCTGTAGTTCCAGCTTGGAAGACTGAGGCAGAAGGATTGCCGGAGCCCAGTAGGTTGAGGCTGCGGTGGCCAGGAGCGGCCACTGCACTCCAGTCTGGGCGACTGAGTGAGACTCCAACTCAAAAAAAAAAACAAAAAAAAAAACCACAAAACTGTTTCCAAAGTGGCTTCTCTGTTTTACAAGCTTAACAGCAATGTATGAATTAATGCGATTTCAGTGATTGTATTTATTGCCATTTTTGTACTGTGAGTAGAATGTTCACAAAAACTATTCAATATTACTCTTTTTATTCACTGTACTTCTCACAGCACCTGGTGACATAGTATAGGCTCAGTAGTGTTCACTAAGTGGTGCTATTTATGATGCCTAACTTACAGAATTTACCATAAAGGAAATCACTGTTCAGGACCAAAACATATTACACCATTAGCCAAGTTATTAATACTTTATTATTTGATTAAGACTTAGTTAAGGAAAACATGGAGCATCATTGCTTGTTAAGAGTTTGTATACAATAATAAGACAAGTATCCTGCTCTCAAGTTATTCATGCTCTTGTGACTGAGACTATATATAAAATGGAGGATTAAAATTATATATCTTTGAGCAGAGATTGTTCAAGGAGTGTGCGAATGTTTTATTTAAACTTCATTAAAATATCAAATTATTTTTTAAAACATAGTAACAACATGTTCTGATCCATCTGATACTCTATGCCAAGTGATAGCACACTGAAAAACAAAAATATAATCACGCTGTCAGGTTAATTTATTTTATGTAACTCTGGAACTAAAGCTTTTTTTAAAATTTTTTTGCTGTCTCTGTGATTATATATCATGGTTGCATTTTAGTAGAAACTAAGCAATTATACAAAACTTGAACTTTATGCAAAGTTGGAAATAATTCTAATCTCTCCAAACTACCTTTTATTAAGAAACACACAATATTAAAACTTGTCTTGAATTGTGGGTATTTTGAATCAGACCTAGTTGTCAAGAAAAATATTTTGTATAGAGCTGTCCACTCTAGAGCAGGCATAATCAGGATTTTTGTAGAGCTACAATTTTTTTTCTCAGTTTAATGTCAAAGCCTATATCAGACGACAGACAATTTTATAGGGAAATTCAAAATCAGATCACGTAAGGTAGTATAGGAAAGTGAATTATATATGGCAGTTACATTCACATAAAAACCCAGCAAATGCATGTTTGACAATAATGGACTAGTATGTACTAGACCAATCAAACTTCAAAAATAAATATAAACTTTGGATAATTAAAAAAAATTTAAAAGGGTTTGTCATAGAATATGTAAGAAAGTACCAACCCTTCCCCTCTTGCATCCACACTTGTACAATGTGATGTTGTAGTTTTTCCCATCAAGAGGTTGAGTCTATTTTCAACCCTTTGCACCTGGATTGGCCATGTGACTTGCTTTGTCTGATGGGGCATTAACAACGTGGAACAAGAAGAGTCCTAGAAAGCATTTGTTCATTAAGACTTATCCTTTAATCCTTTAATCAGAAGTAGACATTCAAACTAGCTTGTTAGATGTGACATGCATGGTCCATTCAGCCCTGTTGTCAGTTGACAGCTAGATATGGGGTTGAGGATATTGTAAGCAATCTAGATACCAGCTGAGTGAATCCAGCAAAATCAGTCAAGTAAACTCATAAAAACTACCCAGTCAAGACACATAAGGGAGAGCTAAATGAATAGTTACTGTCAGAAACCACTGAGTTCTAGTATGTTTTTGTACCCAGCACTGTATAGCTGATATTATATAAGAGAGCAAAAAAAGGTAGGTAGAAATAGAAGGAGATGAAGTCTTGAAAGAAGGGGCTCTACTGGGTGAGATCCATATTTATACCACCTTTTCCCAAATGAAACTATCTTATCTATGCTATGAGTTGGAGGATAAAACTCATTAAGAAAATGACTAAGGAGTCAGTGATATGAGTTTGGGTATAGCAGTGTGGCTGGAAATAAGGAAGCCCTAAATTCTGCCTAAAACCATTTACTGACTTCTAAAAGTACATGGTGTGAAACCACAAGGATTCCAGAAGTAAATACCTGTAAAGTTAAAAGAGTAGAGCATACTTCTGCTTAGTGCTAAGGAGATAGAATTTTGAGTTGAAATCCTGCAGAATTAGATGAGCTTAATGAATACCTTGGCTTTCTATTCAAAACAGTCATGTATTAAAAGTAAGGGCCATGTCCTAGGACTAAGGAATGTACCTTATGAATAAGTGTAAAAGTGGTATAGGCCCACAGTAGCAGAGCTTTAAAGCAATGTCCCACAATATCAAGGAGATATTCTGGTAATTTAAGTACCTACTAAGGCAAAGCTTGTGAACTCATCATTCTTCAGAAGAAAAGAGAACTGAGCCTCTACAAAGCATTATCCATAATATCTATTGTGCAGTCAAAAATTAATAGCCATCTGAAGAAACAGAAAACTGAGATTCAGACTCAGAGAAGAAAATATACATAGATGACCCACATGTTAGAATTAGCAGGAAAAAGCATTAGTGATTTAAAAATGATGCGTCCGGATCCAATCAGCAAACTGAAATCACCTAGTAATTTAAATATGGAAAGCTCAATATAAAGGAATTATTAAACAGGGAATTGTCTAGTAAGGAATAAAGATTATTCAAACAAATTCAGAAACAGCAAATATCAAAAGTAACTATCACCCCCTGGGCTGAGATAGCATGTAGTGCGGGGGGGGTGGGGGGTGGGAGGAGGTCCTCGACACACCAAGGTTGAGATCTAGACTTTGTTCTAAAGAAGTTGGGGTCATAGTTCACTGGATAATGGAGAAGTTTGCTGAGGAACTGCACCTGCAGAACCCTCTGGGAATCTCTCTGGGCTGCTGGGGTAAGCTGTCCGTCCATAGGGTGGTGTCATGCCACCATGCTGACAGCCCCCAGAGAAAAACTGCTCTTGGAAGATGTCACATGCTGCTGGTTGCTTCATGTCACAGGCTGCAGGAACCAGAGCTGCCAAGCCACACATGCTGCAGAGGGTTTCTGCACTGCTGGAGCTGGACACAGCAGAAGCCATGCATGCTGCAGAGGCCTACCAAGAGAAGACACCAGAACCAAGAAGAGAAATTTCTCTCTTTCCCAGTGTCCCCCCAGGTGTCTCTACTGACAAAGCTTAACATAGCACCAGCTGGTGAAGGAGAGAAGTTTACATGGTTCAATTCTATTATGGCGAGCAGGAACTGAAGGGTGGACTTGGTGCTGAAACATGATAATTTGATTATTGGCACATATGATAAATATTCGTCAGAAAGAATTGATTTATTGCATGAAAAGATAGAGAATTTCAAGTGAGAGATAATTTGGATGCTGAGGAAAATTATAGTCCCTAAATATCATTTAAAATGGTTAAATGTAAAGTTTAAAATATTTATTTTCAAAAAAAGACTCAGTGTTCCCACTGATAAACTTAAAAGTGTATCAATGTTATATACGTGAACTCAAGAAAGTTACACTAATCAAATGCTATTTTTATGAATTTTTTTATTTTGAAGTTCAGCAAAAGATTATATCTGACATTTTGGGTTTTACTACTAGAAATGTATGTATCTCTGGAGTAAATGTTTGCCGTTATTAGCGTGATATTGTAACTTATTTTGTTTGTTCTAAATAACTAAATTATTTTACCTTAAAGAAAGAAAAAATTTATTTATGAAGGAGTCAAAGACTGTCTCATAAGCACACAGTAAAAAGCTCAATATAACAAGTTCAATAAATGTTGCTTAATTTATAATTTTTTGATTAAAAACAGCAGCTTATTTGATTTTTAAACTGTTTAAAATTATTTCATTGTTAAATTTTCTATTGTTTTACTTGATTTTCAATTGTTGTTTGGTTTTTTAATTGTTTAATTGCTTTTACTAGATTCAGTAAGAAACAGTGTAAATGGTCTGTTTAACTAAAAGTTCTTTGGCTGCATTTCATTCATTTATTTACTTATTTACTTATGTATTTATGAGTTGGAGTCTCACTGTCACCCAGGTTGGAGTGCAGTGGCACGCTCACGGCTACCTCAGCTTCAAACTGCTGACCTCAAATGATCCTTTCACCTCAGCCTTCCAAGTAGCTGGGACTACAGGTGCATGTGATAGTCCAGCTAATTTTTGGATTTATTGTAGAGACGAGGTCTTGCCAATTTGCCCAGACTGGTCTCCAACCCTCGGGCTTAGGCAATTCTCTCACCCCTGCCTCCCAAAGTGCTGAGATTATAGGCATGGGTCACCACACCTGGTCAATGTTGCAGTTTATTTTTTAAAAAAAAAAAAAAGATGGGGCTCATAAGGTGGAAGAAAAAGCCATCAAATCTGACTGAAAGAACCACGTATCAACAACAGAACTCACTCTATAATCTTACCTCAGGAATGACTAAACTCAAATTATTTCTTCATTATTTGTACCAGTCAAGATTCTGAGTCTAGCAAATAACATGATTGGCTAAAGTTAGATCTCCTGACCTTCTTGGAGCAGCCAAATGTAATTTCTTTAAAAAAAAAAAATGGGTTTGGGCTACCAAACATATTTCAATATCCTCCACAACCATATTTTTCAACCAGGAATGATTTTATACCCAGGGGACATTTGGCAGTGCCTAGAGACATATTTAGTGTCATGAGTGGAGTATGATAGGTGCTCCTAACATCTAGCGGACAGACACCAGAAATGCTGCCGAGCATCTTACAATACACAGACACTCATTTCCACAGATCCAAGAATTATGCAGCCCAAATATCAATAGTGCTGAGATTTATAATCTCTCCATACAGAAATATATCAGAATATAGATAAAGCTCAAAGTTCCAATCTCTCATTTAGAAGACATTTAATTAATCTGTGCTACACTGTTTGGTGGATTTGTTCAAGAAAAATAGTCTTTTTCATGAATACCAGGAATCGCCATTCTCCCAACACAGAACACAAAAGCTAGTCATTTGGCCTTTTTCTGCCTTAAATGCCTCTTCATTTTTGTCTCTGTTTACATTTGTCTTGAATTCTTCTACATGAGAGAGGGAGTATATTATCAAATCATGCACCAGCTCATCTTTTGAGATGAAGTTTGCTTTAGGATAAGATTTTCAAATCCCATAATATATCCTGTGAGAACCCTGATTAACACTTTATCCATAGCGAAGTGTTTGATTGATAAATATTGGAGCAAGATAATTTTTAGCTGCTTAAGATTTCTTCCAACACTTTATCTAGGAGGAAGAAAAAATTAAAAACAGAAAACTGATGTCAAAGTCCCTCTGAATGACTATTTCTACATGCAAATAAGTGTAATGATATCCAGATTCTTATCTGAAAAATTAAATATATTTTTGCCTGCATTATCTAGATAATTTAGGCATAGTTGTGGATGGGTTTGGATGGGTAATTATCTTGTATGTACATTTCTTCTACTTGTGTAGAAGCAGCCTTTGTTCTTGAACTGTTTCTAGTATGACATTTTAAAACTATGCCTGAATGGTAGAGAGGTTGGGGGTTTCACATTTACCAAAGCTTTGTTTTCTTTGTTCTTCCAGTTCATTTCATGCAGAAGTTGGTGTCTAAAGGAGTATTTTTAAAACGCCAATGGTCTATGTGGCCATTTTTGTGACCCAGGGAACTTTTCTGCTTCTGATCTCACATGGAGATAAAAAGCCCTCCTGCCATAGCTATTCTGCACCGTGTCATGAGTAAAGTTAGGCTGAACTGACATCTGACAGAGAAACAACTGGGGGAGAAAAAGTCTGTAAGAAACACACCCAGATCCCAGACACAGTAGGAAGGTACTCACCAAATCCCAACACGCCCGCTCCCACGCCCACTGCCACCTCCCTAGTCTAAGCTGGATGTCACCTGGATTCACTGTGCTTCCCCTCTGATCCTCAGACCGAGCCTTAAAAAGCCTAAGTCAGATCTTAGTCGTTTCCTTAAAATTCATCAATGACTGACTGATCTATGAGGCCCTATGTGATGGGCTTCCTGTCAAATTTTCTTCTCTCTCTCTGACGCTTTTAAGTTCCTTAAATTTGCTATGCTCTTTCTTGCCTTAAGTTCTCCTGGCATTCTTTGTCGAGCAAGAACTCTCCCCCTCAACACCCTCTGCATTTTACTGGGCTGGTTCCTATTGCTCCTTCAATCCTCACCTCCTACTCTCAAATTGAAAGTTGGATTCTCCCACTGTCTATGGGGTTCTGGGTCCAGAGCTGACTCTGCTTGCTCAGTCTCTAGGGACGGAGGATGAAAAGTGTGCCAGCCACATGCAGTAAAGCCCTAGAACTTAAGAGATGTCCCAACTTAAGATGCCATGCACTTTGGAAACCATGCTTAGTCTTTGTAGCTTAGGTCCTTTTGCTTTGGGGGCTCTGGTTCATGCTGAACCCGAGACACAATTTTTTCTTTTTTATTCTTTTCAACCTTTTCAACTTTTTATTTTTTTATGTGAACAGGAATTATGAAAGAGAAAAATTATGAAAGAGAAAAAGTCCCAGTCCTGGGATACTAAGACAGATGGTTTGATGTAAACTATGAGTCCCCAATCACTAGGGACAAGGACCAGTAATGGTCCGTGATTGCTTAGGAACTGGGTCACACTGCAGTAGGTGAATGGTGGGCTAGTGAGGGAAGCTTCATCAGTGTTTACAGTCGCTCCCCATCACTCACAAAACTGCCTGGGCTCTGCCAACTGTCAGATCAGTGGCAGCATTAAATTCTCATAGGAGCACGAACCCTTCTGTGAACTGCACATGCGAGGGATCTAGGTTGCACACCCATGAGATGCCTGATGATCTGAAGTGGTTGGAGCGGAGGTGGTAATGACAGCACTGGAGAGTGGCTGCAAATACAGATTAACATTATCAATAAGGTTTGACTGCACATTGCCTGCCTCCCTCCCCACCCACTCCTAGCCCTGGTCTGGTTCATGGAAAAATTGTCTTTCACAAAATCAGTCCCTGATGCCAAAAAGGTTGGGCACCAGTGTTGTAAATCATAAAATTCAAAGTGAGTTTGTTGAAAGACTGGGTTCTGTAGATACTTACACCCTTCTCTTTCCTCTGGTATCCTGAACTACTGTTCTAGAATGACCTAGAAATTCTAACTCAGGAAAGTGAGGTGAGAGGGAAGGAAACTTCTCTGCACTGTTGCCTTATCTTTGTTTCTCAGTAACTGCACAAGTGTGAGACTTCTGGGTGGGAAACTTATCTTCCTGGAGTCCTGGGCCTAGGCCCAGCTCTGTCCACCTACCCCATCAGATCTCTTCTACCACACAGATTGCAAGTAGCAAGATTAGGAGGACAGTGAAGAGGAGTGTAGGCTCTTCAACTTCTGGGTCCTGGGGGTAGAACCTGGGAGTGTCTTATGGTCCCTGGGCACAGATGCCAGTTGAACTATTGGCATAAACTTATTAATAATGTTTAAATATTTAGACATATGATGTGTGAGCTTCATTTGTGTTATTGCCTTGGGCCCTCCAGATATTGAGGGCAGGCCTACTTTGCTTATTGATTTTATTCTCTTCATGAAATAGATTTCTTCGTGTGGCTGAAGGAATGGTTGCTGGCACTTCTAGTTCATACCTTACCAGCACTGGGGCTAGACTGTGGTTAGAGAGGCAGTCACCTTGAGTAGAGTATTTAAGGACGAGATTACTTTCAAGTAAACTCTGCACTTAGATGACTCTGAGAATCAATGTCTCCTTAACTTTTGTGCCCTAAGCAACTGCTTTTGTCACCCTTGTCCCCAGTCCTATGCTACCAACTGCATAATCAGAAAAGGAGAAAAAGGTCTTTTCTCACCATTTCAAATGCTTCTATAAGGGTTTTAAAATTGGCTTGGCTTGGGTCCTGGGCCCATTCCTGGTTCTATCACTATATGGTAATAAGATTGAGGGATTATCATTGGCCTAATATGGATTGCAGGCCACCACCATGATAGTATATGGGGGAAGATTTAGGTAAAGTTCCCAGAATAAGGGAGAAGGTAGGCTTGCAGAAAAAAAGAAAAAAGAATTGCCTCCCCTAGTGGATAACATCAAGTTGAACATTAGATAAGTATTTATTAAGAATCTAGTCTGTGCCATAGCTGACACCATACGACCATATATCCCATATATCATGGGCTATTATGACAATTATGTAAGAGACGAATATCAAGAGACTAAACAAGTACTAGCTACAAAGTACTTGCTCCATATATGCTACCAGTAGTTATAAATGATCTTGTTACATAAATTAATTTGGGGTAGCAGACTACACACACACAGACACACACACACACACACACACACACACACACATACACACACACACACACACCTCTCAGTGTTGAACTTGAGTAGAAAAGAAAAAAAATCTGCCAATGAAGATGAATGCCCTCTGTACCTAATCAAGGCTCAATAGACTGGCATTTCAGAGAATATTGCCAGTTTACAAGAGCAATAATGAGCTCAGCCTTCTGCTAATAAATGGCAGGCAGAGATAAGTTATCTGGCTTTGCTTTTGGGCCAAAACATAACTCCATGGCACATTAATTTGACATTGAGTACAGTTTTTCATTAATAATCACCATAAGGTCCACATTGTAGGAATTCAGCAGTATATTAACCTGAATTGCCATGCCTCTGGTATGTCATGGACCACATAATTTAGCATGGCACCAGCATTTCTGATGAAGAGGTAGAATCAATGTGAGGGCTACTTGCTGTAAATTAGCTACATGTCCAAGAAAGCACATGAGTTAAAGATTATTAAACCTAGAATAGCTATGGCCAAATGCATTGTTGCATAGCAACGACCAAGTACAAATTTCCCCATCTATTTTTTTTCTTATATTTAATGCAAACTGAATATCTGGGACTTTTAGCAGGGGTCTGTATAATTTCTCTTCTAAAACCATAAGGATATTACTTAGAATTTCAGAACAAGGATGTCTTCTTGGCAGACATTCAATAACTTGAAAAAGGCTGGTTTTAACAAGCTGCATTTATTCCACTGGACACTGAGAAGGTTGATTTTCACAAGGCTTTCGAACCATAGCAATGCCTTGGCAGCCACTATATGCAGGTTTTTTGTCTGTCTGCTTTCGTATTTGCCTAACTTATACCTTATTGAGAATGAGTAAGTCTTAAATATTTTGGCCACACCTGGATTTATAAAATTAAAGATTCATCTTTGGACTCATGTGCCAAGCTTGCCTGTTTTTATAAACTCCTCCAGATAGGTATGATCAAGAAAGAAAGGAGACACTACTTCTGGTACCAAACTAGCCACTAAATATGTGTTTTGATTCAACACCAGCCAATTCTCCAACATCAACTTGGTGTTCAACAATTCAATTCTGACCCTAACTATCTGGAGTTAGCACAGAACCCCAGGTCACACAAGTCCCACCAGACTGCCCCATCCTCAATTTTGATGTGAGCGGCAAGCAGGGCACCTAGGCTATTCACAATTCTGCCCAGCCAACTACAAATTCTTGGGTTCCCATAGCCCTCTTATTTTCCTCCTCAGGCTCAATAATTCACCAGGATAACTTACAGAACTCAGGAAAACACCATATTTACACTGACTAGTTTATTACAAAGGATGCAAATCAGGAGCAGCCAAATGGAAGAGATATATAGGGCAAGCTTTGGTAGAGAGTGGCACAGAGCTTCCATGCCCTCATAGGTCATACCACCCTCCCAGCAATTGGATGTGCTCTCACCAACCTGGAAGCTCTTCCAACCCCATCTTCTGAGGGATTTTTTTTTTTAATGACAGTTTTGTTAGGTAGGCATAATTGATTAGATCATTGGCCAGTGGGGTCTGAACTCAATCTCCAGCCCCTCTCCCCTCCCTCACAGGGGCCAGGTGGGACTGAAAGTTCCAGTTATCTTATCATGGCTCGATCTTTCTGTGAACCAACCCCTATCCTGAAGCTATCTAGGGGTCCTTGCCAGAAACATTCAAAAATACTATTATCACTCAGAATATTTTAAGGGTTTTAGGAGCTCTGTGTCAGAAACTGAGGTCAGAGGTCAAATATCTATTTTTTTATTACATCACAGTTATATACTCAACTTGCCTTAACCTTGGATAACTTCCTTGCCCTTCTCTGACATGTTTTATTGCCCTGATCCCATGGACTGCACCCCCAGGCTCCCTTGATGGCTGGCTTCCATATAGGTTTGCCAAAGGATGGCACAGGATAGAGATCCCAGGGCAGGAGGAGACAGAGGTCAGAATATGTTTTTCCTGACTGCTCACTTGCATAGACTGAGGTGAAAATATTTTATGCCCTGCTCCTTCAGGTTAAGGGTGGTGATGGCTCCCCACTGCTGCTAATCTCTGAGTACTTTAATATACCTGTCAGTCCCTGCATTCTGCCCAAATTTATCCAGTTTCTTCACTAAAGTCTCTTGAACTCTCTGAGTTAGATTGTTTACCATAGGCAGAACCAGATATATAATTTACAGATTCTAGTACAAAATAAAAATGTGGGGTCTCTTTTTGATAAAGCCAAAAGTAACAGCTGCTAAAATATAAAGCTGTTTCCTATATTACATTCTCTGTCCTCTTGACTTGTTGCGTTTTTTTTCCCCATTTGCTGTTTAACATTATTCCAAGTTTTAAAAAAATCAAATATTTTAAAAATTATTGACATTCATTTGACCATTCCTTTTTATATTGTCATGTCAATTTTACATTTAAATATTTGAGCATTTAACTCATTTGCAGAATTTCCAAAATTATATAATTTGTATTTTGCAGTTCATACATGCAGATATATTTTTGTTCTTACTGGAATAGGAAAATCACTGCAGGAAATGAATTCACTTTGCTATTTTCCAGCACATGCTCTACTAACACCAACACCAGCTTACTGATGAGTATGAAAGGGCTGGAAGGAAAAGGAAGTCTGGCCTGACCTACCTGCTTCCTGCTATGTCATCATTTCCAGCATAAACGGTTGTCCAGTTCAAAAAAGAAACATGAGTAAGAAAGCGTGTGCTAGGATTCCTTGTTCTTGCATGGTTCTTATACCAACCTAAATAACAGACAGAGAGAGGCTCTCTAAGAGAAGGTGATGTTTATTTGGGAATACAACATTGCAATGGGAATATCCACGTCATAGTAAACTGTGCATATTTAGGAAGGCGAAGAAAGGCAAAGTTTTTTGGGTTTTTTTTAGATTGGAAAATATAGTTTATTTAGAAAGTAAATTAAAGAGAGAGAAGAGAGAGGAGATTCACCTTGGAGAGGTAGAAGAGGGGACCAAAGCTTAGGAAAACATGGCCTGGCCATTGCTCAAAGAACATATAGCCAGACCACATAGCTTAGCAAGGCAATGGTTGACAAAGATTTTTGAAGGTAAAATAAGTAGGCTTCCATAATTGTTTCGAAAAGATTATTCTTGGCTACAAGAATCAATAATATGAATGATGCCAGTCTGAGGTTGGACAGGCAGTTGTGGGGCAGATGTCCTTGCAAATTTTCTTTTTTAAAATTTGTGCAAGATTGTGGTTTTTGTGGAATAGTTTGTGATAGCTTTTTTTTTTTAAATCTGGCATACTCTCCCATCATGTTTTGTTTTGTTTTGTTTTGTTTTGTTTTGTTTTAGGAGATGAAGTCTTGCTATGCTGTCCAGGCTAGCTTCAAACTCCGGGAATCAAGGGATCCTTCTGCCTCAGTCTTCTGAGTAGCTGGGACTACAAGTATGTGCCACCACACCCAGCCTAAGTGACTCAATTTTTATTCTGAGAATGTTCACACTTAGAAACCACTGTCTTCTTTCTGAATAGAAGTCAATTTGGCTCAAACAAAAAACATGGCCTCTCATGGCCACCATTGTTCCTGTTTCATCAATCATAGCCATAACCCACTTATCTATACAAAAAGAAAGTCCTTACTTAATGTCCTCTACAGGTTCTTGGAAACTGTGATTTTAACTGAAACCACATATAACTAAACCAACGTTACCATAAGCCAACTGATGTGAATAGCAGTTAAGTTCCCACAGCCTATTTCTGGCCACAAAAACATCACCAAACTTCTAAATAAATGTTTTTTAAAACTTCTACTATTAAACATTAAAATAAATGTTTGCTATGCATATATCTAAGAGAGATTAATTTAAAACAAGTAAGATAGTGATTTACCCAATTTGGGGTGAATCTGTGATTGAACATGGTTGTAGAGGTGGTGGGTTACCAAGAAATAAACATTTGCAAAGTGAAAATTGTCAGGGGCATTTCCCACCACCACTCAGTTCATAAACAGGCTAGGCTCACTGGGTACTTTCATACTGCATTATTTATTGACATGCTTTTAAATGATTATCATATAGTTTATGCATTTTTATTTTACAATAATTTGTATTCATTCATTCATTTTCCAATCTTCTTATTCCTGCTCAAGGTTTCTATCCTTGCATCTGGACACCATTCCATCATGGAATGCACTTACACACGCCTCCACTCTCACCCAGACTGGAACCATGTGGACACCCAAAGTACCTAACAGGCACACCTTTGTGATGGGGAGGAAACTGGAATACCCAGAGGAAACCTACACAGGGGTGAGGGGAACATGCCAAGTCTAAACACATATCAGCATGAGAATCAGTCTTCTTTTTTTTCTCATCAATGTTATAACAAAAGGACACTGAACACAACAACCTTATTCAAGGACCTGCTGTACTTGCTTTGAGTTTTGTTAAACTTTCATGAATTCTGTGTCTACCAGAATTCCTGCTCATGGGGTACTACAGACATTACATATGAATGGACCAGTGGACAGGCATATTGCACATTTTACCTCTGCTCAAGTGCATGTTCTGCTGTCCCATCAGACTTCACTTAGGAAACATGAGGTCAAAGATAAAGTTATTAAGAAATTTATTAAGGATGGCAAGATGGCTGCAGCACAGCATTAAATCACACATGTTCTCTTTTCAGGGAGGTCCCTGAGCAACCAACTGCACAGGTCTCACACCCATCAAGGGGCCACACCATGAGTGCAGGATGTTGCTTGACACAAACAGTAAAGACAAGAGTTACTCACCCCTTTCATGCAGATGAGGCCACCAAATACAGTTGTGTTGATTGTGACCTGCAAAAGGATTCTCAGGATGATGGTACAAGTTAGGGCTAAGATTCCTCCCTCTTTCATGCATGGTTGAGTGGAAGAGTGTCACATTATCCGGGCACTTAGAGAACCTCTGCTCTGCTATTTTCTATTCTTTCTCATATGCTCCTGCCTTATTTTTGCATAGCCCTTATCTTTATCTAGGGTTACTTTTTTTATTTACTTTGTTTATTTATTTTGTTTTCTGTATGCCAGAAATCAAAATGCATTTTATTGAGGGTGGAAATTTCACCTACATTATTCACTACTCTAACCTTCCTTCCACATACAGGAAAGCATCTGACACGGATGATATTTGTTGTATTCTTGTTGAATTCATACACATTAGTTGTCACTGTTCATTGCCATAGCATTCTCTAAAGCACCATGTTTGAGGAAGTCTCAGGATTGAATGTGTTGGTTCTTTTTGAGTTGATTTATAAGAGAAATTAAAGACACACGGGAATTAAGATTAAAAGTCAAATGTAAAATGAATAAATCAATCTCTTGAACTATTCAAATAAAGTTAAGATTGAGGGAGATATTTTGGAAGTGACATGGTTTTTGGTCAACAGATTTATAAAGACCATTTTGACTTTCTGTAATGTGTGAATGGCATGAAGAAAAACCCAGCTGTCAACATAGTGAGAATTATCCAGTTAATCACATCATTCCCTACCACTTTCTCAATGCAAGGTTTTCCAAAGGAGAGAAATTCTCTAGAAAGTCATACCCATTGAGTCTCCTGGTCCCAGCTTGTAAGGTAGACAGTATGACTGTATTTACTCGTAGAAAACCTCTGAATTATTTACTACCTCACAGGCTTACTAATGAAAATAAATTGATATGCTAATTAAATATGTACTTGCAAGTTGGACTGTAGCCAATTGCTAAAAATGCAGGCATCAGCAGGCAGCAGATAATTATCACTGATGAGAACCCATAAACATTTTTAAATTTTTGATTTGACTAATAAAATGTCACATTGTTCTCAACATCCTATACTCTCCACCATGCCTATGAACACATTCAGACATAGGACAATACATTAGTTAAATAATAACCTAATATCTTTTCATTAACAATCTATTACATGAAATAAAATATTTATTTTCAAATTTAGTGTCACTCTTCCTTAATTTAACAGATTCTATATTTTGTTATTAGAATAGGAATATATATTTGTGTAAATATTGCAAAATAGAAATTAGCAAAAAGAATATAATAATTTTAAAATAACTATTCACAGATAATTACTTTTTAATATGGTATGTATTGTACAGTCTTCGTTCTGCATGTAATTTTCAAAAATTATATCACATTTCACATTTTTCATAACCTGTTTTTCTTAACCTACAATATAGTATAAGCACTTCTCATTCATTACATATTATTCTTTAGACTTTATAATGGCTACGTATTATTACATGCTATGGATTTGAATGTTCTTTTAAAGTCCACATTTATGGCTAAGTATTTAGTATGTTTTTATACTTTTTATTATAAGTAATTCTGCCAATAAAATGTGAAGAGTACCTTCAAGACCTTAAGGTAGAAAGAGATATTTAAACCAGACATAGAAAGCACTGACCCCCTGAAAAAAAAATTGTTCATCAAAAACATTATTTAGAAAGATTTCAAGCCACAAAGCATGAGGAGAAATTGTTATTACTTATCTCTGAAGAAGAATTTGTGTTTCAAATATATAAAAATTGGCACTACGTTAATAAGAAAAGCAAGAGACACACAGTAAAAGATTTGAACAGATACTTCACAATGGAGGGCAACTAAAACCAAGTTCACATGAAAAGATTATCAACACAGATATCATTAGGGGAATAAAAATTAACACCCAACAAGATGTCTAAAATTCAAAAGACTGAATATACAAAATGTTAGAAAAATATATGAGAGTATCAATTAGTAAAACCAGTTAGGTAAAATCACTTTGGCATTATCCTTTTAAACCTAGCATATGCATATACAATGACACAGCAGATCCACTCCTGGTTATGCACACAGCAGAAAACAACAACAACAACAGCAACAATGAAAAAAAAAAACCCTGAACTGTTCATAGAATGGAATACTATACAGCAATGAGAAAGAACAATTCATTCTTACATGTAACAGTATAAGTCTTATAATGTTTATAAGTGAAAGTAGCAGATCTTAACATTTATTACTCAATTTTTTTTTAATTTAAATTCAAAACCAGGCAAAGCCAATTTATGGTGAGTAGAGCAAGTACATCAGTGACTTTCTGGGTAGGCCTTGTGAGCTTGGGACTTATGGAAGACTTCTGGAAGGCTTAGTTCTATATCTTGAGCTGGGCGAACACAGGTTTGTTCACTTTGTGAGATTTCATTGAACCATGTGCACATATGTTCTGTGCACTATCTTGTGGGTATGTTGTGTTTCAATACATTTAATTTAAATAAATAATGCTACCACTCTATGAAAAAGATACCTGCACATACATGCTTATTGCAGCATTATTTACAATAGCAAAATCATGAAACCAACCATGCTGCCCATCAAAGTGGGACTGGATTAAAAAATGTGGTACATATACACAATGGAATATTATGCAGCTATAAAGAAGGACAAAATTATGAACTTTACAGCAACTTGGATGAACCAAGAGGCTACAATACTGAGTGATTTATCACAGAAGCATAGAACCGAGTATCACATGTTCTCACTCATAAGTGGACCTTGAAAAACTATCATAACACTATAAGAAAGGGATTGGCAGTAGTGGGAAGCTGCCAGGGTAGGAGGAGCACATGTCATCAACAAGGGTACCTGCATAATGAACATTTGTATACCTAATCCCAAATTGTGCCCTACATATTTAAAATAAAAAAATTATAGGCCAGGTGCTGTGGCTCAAGCCTGTAATCCTAGCACTTTGGGAGGCCGAGGCAAGAAGATTGCCTGAGCTCAGGGGTTCGAGACCAGCCTGGGCAACTTGGTGAGACCTGGTCTCTACAATAAATAAAATAATAATAATAATAATAAGCTGGGTGTGGTAGCACACACCTGTAGTTCCAGCTACTTGGAAGACTGAGGCAGAAGGATCACCTGAGCCCAGCAGATCGAGGTACTCCAGCCTGGGCAACAGTGAGACTCTGACCCAATAAATAAATAAATAAATAAATAAATAAAATAATTATTGAAAAAGAAATAGTGCTGTAATCAACATGTATTTAGCTGAAAAATTGTATATATATACATATATATATGACTATTTGAAGGACATGAATTTCTAAAAATTGAAATTCACTATATTATTTATAGTTTACAATCTGCTACTGCTTTGTTCACCAACTTTCTAGTAGACAGCATATTTATTTCATGACAAAAAAAGGTAACAGGTCTTTATGTGTATGGGTCTTTTATAAGGTTAAATATCATATTTTCTTTGTCATATTTTCTCAGCTTATATACAATTTTTATAAAACAGATACTAAAATAATCTTTTTTTCCCTCACCCCTCTCAACAAGTCTCAGGTATATTTTCGTATGATAAAACAAATAGTATTCTGTGAAAAGCTCTCTTTTTTTAATCACCAGAAGAATAATTAGCAAATTCCCACAATTACTTTAGTTATAATATCTCATTCTATTCTGTGGTTACCACCAAAATATTTATTACTATTTTTCCCATTTTATAAGGTGGAAACTGAACTATAAAATTTACACATCAAATATCTGGCAGAGCCAGGACTCAATCCTAGGACTTTGTGAATCTTAAAGCAAAGGTTCTCAGAGGTTCTTATGGTGAAGACATATTTCCTCATCTAATACACCTAACTATAGATCCCTGACCTTTCTTTCCTTAAAGCTTTTGATTTAGAAAAACTTGCAGCTGTAAATTGCCTCTTTGAAATGTAGCTCTTCTTTCAGTCTCTTGCCAGTTTTACAACCCAGGAGTCCCTTTCTCAAGGATCTGGGAGCTATCTCTCCAAAATGTTATCAGCAAGTTGGACTGAGACCCTATCTCCCCATCTCTGTAGGAAGGCAGTATCCTGACATAGACAAATGTCAATTAGCAAACACAGATGGCCTAATCACACTGACCAACCTCCTTCCTGAAGTCCTATTTTCCGTTAGCTCACCTCTGTGCTTAAAAACTCTCCTGTCTTTTGTTTCAGTGGAGTTAAATTCAATCTCTCTTCCCTAGTGTAATAGTCTTAGATAAAGTCTCCCTTGCCTGTTTAACCTATCTGATATAATTTTTCCTTGAAAGCTTTTTTCATTGAATGCAGATATCCTGATATTTGAATTTTTGTTGTTGTTGTTGTTGTTTGTTTTTTTCGGAGAGGAGGTCTCACTGTTGACCAGGCTGAAGTACAGTGGTGCAATCATAGCTCACTGCAGCTTCGACCACCTGGGCTCAAGCAATCCTCCTGCCTTAACATCCCCAGTAGCTGTGACTACAGGCACAAGCAATCACAACTAGAAAGCATATTTATATTTTTTTAGAAATGGGAATCTCACTATGTTGCTCAGGCTGGTCTCAAACTCTTGGCCTCAAGCAATTCTCTTGCTTCAGTCTTCTGAGTAGCTGGGATTATAGGCACATGCCACCACACTCAGAATTCAATATTTGAATTCAGTATCAAAGAAAGTCATGTTGGAATGTGTGTTGGGGAAGAAGTGGAGTGTAGCAAAAATAAATGTAAATAATCTATTTAGAAGAGATTATTTTAGACCATCATCAACTAAACAGGGCTGAAGGTGTCTACCTCCAACCAGTTTTCCCTTAAGATGAGATTTTTGTTGTGTCAGAATCTGAGATGAAAAAGGTCAGGGTAGAGATAAAAGATACAGGAATACAAACAAGGGGGAAAAATTGAAAACCCGTAAGGTGCAGTGCAAAGAGTAACAGTGTCACTGGGAAGAGGCAACGTCCCTTTTTTATCTGAGCCTTGTGTAGCATCCCTGACCTTCCCAAGGGTGGCAGGAATGTTGATGAGAAGCTCTGGGAAGTTGACTCAGCAACAGGGCAGGTGAGCACCAGATGCAGCTAAGATACCAACACAGGTGGAGAAGAGGCTGGAAGTGTCATTCGATTTAAGACATAAGCACTCATCAATCATTATTCAACAATTCTAGTTTGCTGCTATGCAAACACAGTAGTAACACAACCCAGGAGTGGGGGGTGTGTGGGGGGAGGGGTTTGGAATTTCTGCTCATCCTTACTGCACAGACATTTCATTATTATACTGTTTAAAGTGGCTAAACACACCCCAAGCACATGCTGAAGTATTCTGACTGGCCCTTATGTTGCCTCTTGGAGAATAATGCTTTCTTCTCAATACTCATTATTTTTAATTGCTCCTTTCAGGATTCTGAAACCCTTTCCTTAGACTTCTTACTATTCTTCTAAAAGTAAAATCTGATTTACTACCTTGAAGTTTTGTTTTGTTTTGTTTTTTGAAAGATCTGGTCTTCTACAAAGCTACATTTACAAAACCCAGCAGGCTGGGAATTGAAACACAAGAGGGAACTTCATAGGGTTGTAACAAAGGCAAACAGACCACCCACCAGCTAGCTCTGAAAGAAGGCAACCGCTGCTCCTCCCACTCACCCTCAGAGGACTGCAGTGCTAATGTGGATTTAGGCATATGGGTCAGATATTCCCCTAGTGGCCAGAACTTTGCAATTCCTAGATTCCTGCCCAAAAGTACTACTGAACTACTTTCAAGATGGGAAAAGGACACACAGAAACAAGACTTGATGAAGATCAGAGATATGTATAAGAAATTTACTACGTGTAGCTTGAGAAGTACATGGAGATTGTGAGAGAGAAACAGACACAGAGAGACAAGAGATTTACATAGACCAGTGGATTTTGTACTCCTCCCCCTCCCTACCCACTCCCAAGGGATATTATGAAGAGTCTGGAGATAATTTTTGTTAACACCCTTGTGGTAGGGGAGTCAGATAAAGTGCTTCTGGCATTTAGTGGGCAGAGGCCAGGTAGGATGCTAACCATCCTACAATGCACAGGATACTCCTCTCTCCCATATAAAGAATTATCTAGCCCAAAATGTCAGTAGTACCAAGATTGAGAAAACCTGTTATAGATTAAGCTGGTACTTAATCTACTCAATTTTAAAAAACTTTACAAATATCTCTACTCCCAAATTCATTGGGATATCTGGTGGAAATAAGATTCAGTAACATAATAATAACAATAGCAGTTAACATTTATGAAGCAGTTATTAAGTGGAAGCATTTTACATTTATTAGCTTATGTCCTGCTCATACAATAAATGATGGATACTATTTAATATATTTGAGGTACAGATGAGATAACGAAAACATTTTATAAGTTAAAAATACAGAAAGATTACATAATTTCCTCCAGATCACACTGCAATCAAATGTCAGAATAAAGATTCTTGACCCAAAGCTCTGCTTCCTGCTGGCCCCTTCATATTCAAAACCAACCATCATTTTACCATAAATAGACAACAAGAAATGAAAGGGTAGTGCCTTATATAAACATATATGAGTTTGGCAAGGTTACTGCATATGAAATCTCTATTAAAAAATATATATATATCAACAAAAAAAATTTTTAAGATAACATTTAAAATTTCAAACAAAATTATGACTTTCTAAAAATAGTCTAACAAAACTGCAGAAATTTTATGTAAAATTATAAATTGTTTTTGACAAAGTAGATAGAAGGTCTAAATAAATGAAGAGGTATACCATGTCTATGGACAGGAAAATCATTAGCATAAAGATGTTAGATATCTCCAAATTCATTTTTAAAAAAATTACAGCAGTTCCAATAAAAAATCCCAACAGAGTTTTTGTTATAATTTGATAAACTAATTACAGGAACTTCAACTCATGTTAAAATTTGATCCCCAGTGTGTCAGTGTTGGGATGTGGGGCCTAGTAGGAGGAATTTGGATCATGGGACCAGATCCCTCACAAATAAATGAATGCCAGGAGTGAGTGAGTTCTTGCACTCTCAGGAATGGATTCGTTTTCTGAAGAGTCTCTTGCTTCCTCTTTTACCATGTGATCTCTTGGCATATACCTGCTACCCTTCCTCTGTCCTCCATGAGAGGAAGCAGCCAGAGGCCCTCACCAGATGATGCAGCCTCTTATTCCTGTACCTTCCAGCCATCAGAATCATGAGCCAAATAAACTTCTTTTCTTTATAAATTACCAAGTCTCAGGTATTCTCTTACAGCAACATGAAATAGCCCAAAACACCAAATTACCAAAGTAGTCAAGACAATTCTGAAGAATAAAAAGACACAGATATTTTCTTTTTCCTGAATCCAGCTAGGGGAATTAAAAGAATGCCATAATGGCCTGGGAAGAGATAAAATATGATTTATTATATCTTAATAACTAGTAATAACTAGTATCTAAAAATATAAACAATTAGAACTTGTAAAATCTAAACAACCACTCTGTCCTCTCATCCATGAAACCTGAATATGTAGAGTCTGTCTGTGGGGCAGATAGGAGAGAAGAACGGCAGGCAGAAAAAAGAAAAACCTTATTCATATACCCTTTACATTTAGAAAAAAAAGAAAAAAAATGAATGCTTTAGGCAATCAGCCTTGCTTGACCTTACAGGTTTTCCAGTGGATAAAGCTGACCACACAGGTATATTCCTTATGTCCTTTCACTCACAGTCTGGATCTAGTCCTTGGCTAGGAACCTGGTCCGAGAGGATAAAGTAGACTGGCTGTGTTTTGTCTTTTTCTTGTAATATAATGCCTAATGGATATTTTTGAGGGCAATGTCAGCAGAACCCTGTGGGAGCCTGGTGCAAAGAAAAAATTGGCATCTTTAGATACATTTATCAAATATCCTCTCATATTTCAAATTAATTGAAAAAAGTGAATAAAAGCTTTACAATTAAAAAAAGTATGACTACATGCAAAGCCTGATCTGTTCCCACAATACTGTTAATCCTCAAGAGCCCATCCCATGGGGAATGGGACAGTTGTGCAGGCCCAGGAACCAACCGCAGGCTGGTCAGAAATGACTGCTTCCATTGCACAAGAATGCAGTTTGTGAAAAAGCAACAGTGTGTCAGTATTTTAAATCTGTACACTTCTTCAGCATTAATTTTTACAATAATTTTGATTTTTAAAAATGATTGCATGAAGTGTTATTTATCTGGATTATTGAGTATTTTGTGATGATCTAGGATTGCCTCACTTACCCTACTCTAATCCTGGTCCTATCCAAGAATCCTGGTTTCCTTTCAAAAGAGAAGTTCTCGAGCAGCAACTAAAATGTCAAATACACTTTTCACTGCTCTCATCTAAAACATATTCTGTCTAAATTATACTCCTAAGCCTGGCATTCCCCTTCATGAATATTGAAGTCAGAGTCCAGTGGCTAAAGTCACCTTTATTGTCAGTGATTCGGACTAAATTTGCAAAGGGTATATCAAAGCATATAATTGGGTGGATATAAAATTCAAACAATTAAATTCAATTAAATCAGTATTTATAGAGCCTCCTCCATGTCTAGGACACAGTAGTGGGATCTTTGGGCAGGAAGGAGGTCATACAAGGTTATACTGAGCTGTGGCAAGCACTGTCACAAAGACTCTTTCAAGACACTCACTGTAGTGAGGAAAATGTCTTTAAAAATTTTGTATATTTATGTTTAATTACACTCTTCCTTTCACCAACCTCAGCACTTGTCTGAAGGTCTCTTTATTTACCCCCCAAATTATACACAACCTTGGTGTAAAAACAAAATGAAACAAACCAGTAACTTAACAAATACTTATGGAGCTCCCAGTATTTTCCATGCATAGCTCTGGATGTAAGTACAATATTGGAGAAGACCATAACAATGTTAATCTAATGATAAAATATAATATTAAAAAAATACAATATAACCCAATCAGTGCTTTGATAAGAGAAGTAGCAGGTACAAGTTCAATGCATAAGGTAGGCTCTTAATCCAGACCTCCCCGGGAATGTCAGGTAAAGCTTCTTACAAGAAGTAATGCCTAAGATCTGAAAAATAAGTAGGAATCAATCACTGGAATGCACACTAGAGGGTGAACAGTTCTTTAGGAGGGACCAGCATATGAAAAAGCTTAATAAAGCAACTGAAATTCTCTCTCCCATTCTCTGGAACATAGAGAACGTCGGCAGGTAGAGGAAGAAGTTGAAAATATAAGCAAAGTCTTCCTATGACAAATTGTGCCATGTTGACTCTGAAGTTTGTAATTTATCCTGAGGAAATGGGAGACAAATGGAAGATTCTTAAACTAAGAATGAGGCTTGGGGTAGGAGGTAACATTGTTAGTATTGTTTTTGTTTGTTTTGCTTCTTTTTTCTTTTGAAGTAACTTTTGCATCAAGATTACTCTGGATGCATTTTGGTATTTAGGTTCCATGGGACCTATTGAGTAAGAATAACTAGTTGCTGGCAGTCTTCTGTATAAAGTATTGCAGTATGCGTTACTGGGAGTAGAGAGTGGGAATTGAATGCATAGAAACAAATCCGCCAGTTACAAGACATTAGATATGTGGGTGAAGGCAAAAGTTCATTTCAAGGATGAGAGTAAGATTTGTGGTTTAAATAACACAGTGATTGTAGGTATCATTGACTGACATAAACAGTAAAAATAAAATAACAAGTTTTAGAGCTGTGCTAATGAGTTCGGTTTAAGATGTGCTGGGTTAAACATACTGGTGGATATGCTCATGGGTGGTTGACTGTATATAGTCAGAGATATATGTAACTGAAAGTCATCAGTATATAGAAAACACTTGGATAAATGGAAAAAGAATACTGTAAAATCCTGGGATTTTATAGAGTGAGCAGAGATGAGTCCCAGTACAAAACCCAGGGAAATATCAAAATTTAAGGAATATGATTTATAGGATGATAAGCAGTGCTCAGAAATGCTAAACGTAATAAAAGAGTATGAAGTATCCCAGCAGCAAAAGAAAGACAGTGATTCCAAAAAGCAAGAGGTACACAATGAAAGGCTAACTCAGTAGACTGGAGTTCTCATACTTTGCACATTCTAAAGAAAGGATTGGCTCTTACATGACTTCTAGGAGGTCATCTCTGAGCCTTTGGAATATCCTACTTGATAAGAGCATCCTTATATACCCGAGACTTTGGGCCATACCAGATACTTTATGCTAACAATATAATTTATAGTGAATGCCTATTTTTGTGTGTCAGTGCCTTTGCATTGTGTATCAGCTTGACTGCTGATGAAAGGTGGGGAGGGGCTGAAGAATGAATAGCCAAGGTCAATCATATGGGCACTGCATGCCTGTGTCAGTAACTTCCAATAAAAACTCTAACATTAAAGCTCAGGTGGTTGGTAACATTTAGCACATATTGTTATACATCATTAATGGGAGAATTAAGCATCATCTATGTGATTCCACTGGGAAAGGATCACCGGGAGCTTGTGTCTGGTTTTTCCTGGACTCGATCCTATGCACCTTTTTTCTTTTGCTGATTTTGCTGTTATAAACTATAATCATATGTATAACATCTTTTCTGGAATCTCTGATTCTTATAGCAAAATATCAGACTTAAGGGTGGCCTTAGAGACCCCCAACACAATACCAAAAACAAAAGACATCACAAGAAAAGAAAATTACAAACCAATAGATCTTAAGAATATAGATGTAACAAATTTCAATGGAATACTAGCAAACTGAATTTAGCAAATATAAAGAATTATCACAATAACCAAGGCAAGTTTATTCCAGGAATGCAAGGTTAGCTAACATTTAAAAATTAATTATTATAATAAACCATATCAGTGGAATAAAATCAGATATCAACATAACCATTCCCATAGATGTAGAAAAGCATTTGATAAAATACAACACCTTTACAGAATAAAATCATTCACCATATATATATTGTGTAAGATATATATATATCTTACACATTTGCCCTCATCACTTTTATTCACAATTGAACTGGATATTTTGGTAAGAGAAGTTAAGCAAGAAAAAGAAATAAAATTTACTCTGATGATAAGCCAGAAGTAAAATTGCATCTATTTGTAAGGACACATTCTTCCTGGAAGACAGTCTCTTTTCTTATATTAAGCACAACTAAAAGCGCTGGACACTATAAATAAAACAAAAATAATAGAACTCTCAAAGGCAAAGAGAAGAAGACACGCAATCTAGGCATATTGGAACCCAATAAAAACAATGCAGTAGGTCCCTTAGTTTTGGGGGGGGTGTTTGCTGTTTTTGTTTGTTTGTTTGTTTGTTTGTTTTTGCCTTACATATCAGAGACTTGTTGCTGAAGAAGCCAACAACCCCAAAAATCCCAAAGGCACAGAAAAAAAAAGTCAGAAAAAAAATTTCAATATCCATGTCATTTGGGTCTCAGAAGAGAAAAGTGGTAGATTTGCAAAGGTGCTTGAATAAATGGTGTCTGAAAAATTTCCAAATTTGGTGAAAGATACAAACCTAGCATTTCAAACAGTTGAATAAACTCCAACTAAGATGAATTCAAAAAAATTCATACCAGGACATATCATAGTAAAATTTCTGAAAACAAAGAACTAATTTTTTAAAAATCTTAAAAGCAGTGAAGGAGAAATACACTTTGCATATAAGCATAAACAATTCAAATGGCCATGAATTTTACAAAAGAAATAATGAAGTCCAGACAAAATGGCACAATAGTTTTTAAGCATTAAATGAAAAAAAATTGACAACACAGAATATTTTATCCAGGGAAAATATATTTCAGGAATGGAGGGGAAACCACTATTTTTCTCGGGTGAAGAAAAATTTCAAAGAATTTTCCCCAGCAGAGATACCCTTAAAGAATAACTAAAAGAATTTAATCAGAAGGAAAGGATAAAAGAACAAACTTTGGAATATGAGGAAGAAAGAACATAGAAAGTAAAAACATAGGTAAATAGAATAGACCTTGCTTTTCCTCTAAAATTTTCTAAACTATATTTGATGATGGAAACAAAAATTATAACACTGTCTGACGTGATTCTAAAAGTATATATAGAGAATAATTGTGATAGCAATATTATTAAGGGGAAAATCAGGGGACATAAAGAAAGGCAAGATTTGTAAACTTCACTTGAACTGGTAAAGTGAATGATAGGACAAGCAGATTGTGATAACTTATATATTTATAAGGTAATACTTAGAGCAAAAAAAAAAAAATACATGTAAAGAGATAGACTAAAAAACACTGTAAATAAATCAAAGTGAAATAAACAAATATGTACCAGAATGTCACAGAAAAAGAAAAAATAAATACTTTTTTTTTTCAAAAAATAAAAACTTGACAATCATAAAAGGGAAAGATAATAAATTGGCTGTTATTAAACTTCAAAACATCTTCTCCATAAGTGACTAAGGGAGAATATTTGCAGTTGAAATATTTGGCAAAAGACTAGGATTTAGACTACATTAAGAACTCTTAAAACCCAGGAGTAAAACGCAATAAGAAAAAGGGCAAATATATAATGAGATATTTTTCTTTCTTTCTTTTTTTTTTTTTTTTT
>NW_007253287.1:486967-501210 GCF_000164805.1 Carlito syrichta
CAGCCACTGCACTCCAGTCTGGGTGACAGAGTGAGACTCCAACTCAAAAAAGAAAGAAAGATATTGTGATGATGGAAAAGACTGAAGGAAATAGTGCAACGAGAATGTGATGGTGTTCCCTGTCCATCTAAACAAGAGGTAAAAGAGTGTTGTCTGTTTCTGCTGCTGGAATTACAGATGGGTTTTCCTTTTTTAAATTAAGAGGAAAGTACTTTTTTTCTAGTCTTTCTGGATTCTTATTTACTGTTACCATGATTTTTACTTCATTGAATAAAAAGTCTTCTTTTCCCCCACTCTTCTTTATTTCCAATAATTAATGGAACACAGATGGCTGATATGGAGTTTTTCTCTTCTGGTAGTGGTGTGTATTCACTTACTTATCCTTGAACTGGCCACTTTTCTTTCATCTCCAAGAAAGACACAAGCTATAATCTTTGCCAGTAACCTTTTTAGAATAAACTAAAGCTGGGGAATTTAGATTAGTTTCTTTTGCTAGAAAACCACCTCCTTCTTGGTGAATTGTGAAGCCCTAAATGCTGGTATTATAGGTTAAATAGGTTAAGAAGGCACTCAACTCCATTCTCTATCTCCCACTGAGAGGACAATTGGCTCCAATAAGAAACCACAAGAATGTTTTCACTTCCTGGATTCCCCAGGTTAATTTAACAGTATCCATCCCTCATGTCAGAATACCTACTGTTTATTCCAAGGAATTTTATTGCTTAGACTATGAAACTTGTTTTAGGTCAATTACATTAGTAAGGTTAATAAGTTCCAGGCTAGAAGTTCTATGCCACCCTATCTATACTAATCATAACTCAGAAAAGTTCAAAGCTCACTGTAAAGGTCATGTCTGCACCCTGAGAGTTACAATGCAATAATAATTATGATGATTACAATTATGATGATGATGTTAATAATCATTTATAATTATATTTTTCTTTATAACTTTTCAAATGCTTTCAATTGTATTACTTCATTAATACTTAACCATCACTCCCCATAATGTTACATTTCATTTCAAAAGTTATATAGTCAACAAACTGTAAAAAATACAATTTCTAAACCCATCTGATGCTTGAGTAAAAGATGGACTTTAGTCCACAGGAAAAGGTAGATCACTTATGAACCAAATGCTTAAAAAGCATATTCACTGAATGCATGACTTTCTAAAATATGATGCTAATTAGGCTCCTTTTACTTTCTCAACATCAACTACTTGTTTTGGTATTTGAATATTTCAACAGTCATTTTCTCCCTACTTTTCTAAGTTTATCTCCCATTCTTCTCATATACTCATGCTTACACTCAACTCCAGATAGGCTGTTAGTTCTTTAAGTTTTTCCTCCTTTCTATTTATTTCATTTCCTTTGCTGGAATGCAGAAATAAAAAACATAAAGCGGGGGAGAGAGAGAAAGAGAGAAATATCACCTTCTGCTAACTTCAGAACACTTCTCTTACAATTTCTAACTGCACAGAAAACAAGCACATTATAGTTGTCTCACTTGGTGACTTTTCTTGATATTACCAGAAATTTTTCATGAATTCATAGCCCTAGTCTAAAAGGATTCTGCCCTATGGGAATGGGACAAGAACAATCAAAAGTCAGTTATTTTGAGAATATTTAGGAATAACTTTCAAGGCAATCTAAAATCCTCAGGACTGGCTTTCTGCAAGCGTTCACAGATGCTGCTGACTCCATATTCAGTGGGCCAAAGCTCTTCAGAGATCTCAATCAAAACATCCACACACCTTCATATTCAGGAGCCCAAAGATCACCATAGCTTTCAACCAAACCTCCCCCACATAAGCACACATCCTGTAATAACTTGCCTTTCACACCAGACTTTTCTAATTGTGTTTTCTTCCAATCTTCAAGGCTTCAGATGACCTAGTTCATTTATGTCTTTTTCCTTTGGACCATAACTCTTTCTGTTTTGAGTACATCTCAGGGAAAAGCAAATTGTCTGTAAATAACCAGAGAGTAAACATATTAGACTTTGAGGTTTACACAGTCTCTGTCACAACTACCCAACTCTGCTCTGTAGCCTGAAAGCAACAATAGACAGGCATAGTCTGCGAGGCTAACTTCTATGATCTGCATCACCTTACATTCCAGTCCTTTAGTTGGATTTAGCCAACAGGAGCCACAAAACCTGTGGTGGAGAGAGGAAGAGTTAAAAGTTACATTTTAAAATCTAGCATCTTGATGTCAACTTCAATATGGTAGCGATTATGTTGTTCTACCCAGAGTTGTGGCCTCTTTCTCATGATTTATCTTGTTTTGGAAATAGCTCTGGGTTAGTCAGAGTTCTCCAGAGATAAGCATAACCAGTAAAGATAAGGAAGAAGAAGAAAGAAGACAGAAAAAAGAGGAAAGAGGGAAAAGGGAAAAGAGAAGAGAGAAAAAGGAGGAGGAGAATGGGAAAGGGGAAAGAGGATGAGGAGGAGGAGGACGAATATATGGAACATATATGGAGAAATAGAGAGATTAAATGATTTATGAGGAATTGTCTCACACAAATAAGGAGGCAGGGAATTCCCACAATCAACCTTATGCAGCAAGCGGGGGACCCAGGATAGCAGATGGCATAATTCAATCCTAGCCCAAAGGCCCAAGGGTAGCTAGATCCCAGTCCAAGTGTCAGAGAAGATAAAATAAGATAACCCAGATCAAGTTGGCACACAGAAGAACAAAGGGTGAATTCCTCCTTTATTCAGGTCCTCACTGGGAGTGGAAATTGGATGATGTCCATCCACATTGCAGAGGGAAATCTACTTTACTGAGTCCACTGGATTCAAATGCTAATCTCATCTGAAAACATCCTCACAAACACACCCAGAAATAATGTTTAATCTGGACATTCTATGGATGGTCATCACAAGCTCCCTTCTTATGGTGACTCATATCTAAAGGTATAGAGGTTTCCTGGTTTGGCTAGTCCTTGAGTATTTCTCTTCCTTGTTTCTCTCCACTCTATCTACATCTTTGCAAATAGTTTCTTCATTAATCACTCTCCAATGACCCCTTTCAATTAGGCCCTCTGTTTCCCATCAAGACGTTTTCAGATACAAGGCCAGTCAAATTATAGATTCAGAATATACTCCCATTATTTAAAAAAAAATGAAAAATAAACTACAATTCTATATTTTAATAAAAACATTGCAAATTCCATCCTAAAAATTCACCTTCCTTTTATAGCTTCAGTTGAATCTTCCTATCAAAGTTAACCCTGAGAATAAAAATGTGCATATCCTCTTTCTAGATATATGTATATGCAAATTTATAGAGTTCAGAGTATTAATTAAAGCATAGGATACTAGATATTGACTAAAACACTAAATATCACTTATTACATAGTAAAGGCAAACATTACACAACCTTAAGTTCTAGTAACTCCTTCATCTTAACAGACAGAATGTGATGTCTGATTTTTTTTTAAAGAAATAAACATTCTGTCTCCCCCAAGATAAGTAATCACCTATTGATAATTTCACTGGGGAAGGAAAAAGATGACCAGAAATGGGTGGAATGTTAAAATTCAATACTTAGTTACAGTCATAAAATTTGGTTACACGATTTGGCAGTGAGGAGATTCTGCCTCAGTGTATAAAGCTTTAGAATTCAATCATTAACTAGGTACAGGCATATTGAGTCAGAGACAATAGTGTTTATGAATTTAAAATTCTGCCTTTTCTCTCATCTGTGATATTGTCATAGCATCTGATTTCCATTTGTAGGGTTTTTGTCACCCATGAAACCATATACACATAAAGGTCATCAAGAATGGTCTTGTGACACCAACAAGATAATGCTTGCAAGTAGTTCAGTTCTAGTCAAAATTAAGCTAACCCAGGCTCCTTTGGGTGTTAGATAATTATTTTTGGAATTGTGTCCTTTTTGTCTTTCAAGTTTCTTTTATCACAAGGTAGTGATAAGTGACACAGGTGTGAAATAGGAAAGCTATACTTTTTGTAAATGTGCCTTTTAATCGCTTTTCAACTGAGCAGGTATAATTAAGATGTAAATATAGAGTACAAGTATGCAAGTAGGAGTGTGTGTTTATGCATGTTATAAATGGATAATATCTTAGTCCCTTGAAAGCCCACCTACATACACACGGGCATACACATGAAGAACTACAGATCTGACTTCAAGAATCTTAATTTTTCATTCTACTTTCTTGCAGAGAAACCAAAAGAGTAAACTTTGTTACCAAATTGCTGCAAAACTTTCTAAAAATTCTCTTGATAGCTTTTTTCTGGAAGTTTCAAGTAAATTCAACAGCTATTGCTGTGGTTATAATTTCTTCTGTTGTCTTTACTCGTAATTTGTTTATCTCTGTGTTCCGTGCCTCATGTTTGGTGCCATGGTAAAATAGCCAGTGAGAAAGTCAAAGTCTCTGCCCTTACAGGGCTTATATGTAAGAATGCAAAGTCCTTTCTGTGAATATCTGGACTCCAATATGTCTCTCAGCTACTCTGTCTTGTTCCCATCAAGACCTTTGCTTCTTTCAGAAAGTAGCCTTATGATTTTTTTTTCTAGAAAGAGACCTGTGCTCCTCCTCACATCACCAGTGCTGTCAAACAAAGCTGCCTCCTGGGAGGAGAAGAAAGGAGGAAACACTAGAAAAACTCATTCTTGAATAGTTATTTTTCTTTCTTGGCACATATACAAGAGTTACAATTTCTATTAAAACCAACCTTCAGCAAAGATCTATTAGCCTATAGACCATGCTCTCATACAGACTGATGTAGCCAGTGATATCCAATAATTCCAGTCTGTTCAGATTAAGCTGAAATTCCCTGAGTGTTTGTGGTACCAATTCCTCTGAATGTATAGGATTCCACAGCTAAGCAACTGGCTCACTGTTAACCCCTATAGTGATAAAGATATTCCAGGCAACTTCTCTGGAGTCCAAAGATTTGATTAGATAACACTAAGTCAATTTAAAAAATGGGCCTAACTGAATCTCTAAAAATACCTTCCAGGATGATAGAGAAGATGGCAAGATAGAGAAACAGTAGGTTCTTGATAAGTGGTGAGCATAACACTTTTGAGGAATTAAGCAACTAAGGGGGGGGTATCTTTCTCAGAACTGCTATATTTGGAGAATACCTTAGAAATGGCATGTGCTGAAACTCTGCTGTTCTGAGCCTTGCCACATTGCTCTGGCACATGTATTTCCCTTTCCCATAGTGGAGAGCTATGATTTGTCAGCTCTTCATTTCTTTTTCTTAGTAAACTAACCCTTCTCCTACAGGTGATTTTTAAAAATGGATTATTAGTTAAAGGGCACTGTCTGTCCACCACAGAGTTCTTCTATGACCCATAGCCACTATTGTATCAACTATATCATGAGCACAGGGTTTTTGTTTTGTTTTTGCTAGGCATGAACTTGTGATTAAACAGGGCCCTTGGTATCCTTGCATTTTGCTGTCCTTTGTTGTTTGTTAACTAAACTCCATATTTTATTTGAATCACATTAGAGTCGCCCCTAATATTCTTTTTCAGTTCCAAAAATTCTTCCCTTTCAGAACTCCACATTACATTTAGTCATGCCTCCTTGAGCTTTTCTTGTCTGTAAGAGTTTCTCATACTTTCCTTGCTTTTCATGACTTTGTTACCTCAAGAATTATTGGTGCATTATTTAGTGAAATATTCCTTAATTGGGGTTTGTCTGGTGTTTTTGTTATGCTTAGGCTGAGGTTACGGACATGGGGGAAGAACACTAGAGAAATAAATTGCCTTTCCCATTATATCATATCCAGAGTATATGTTGTCACTATGACTTCTGGCATTTGATATCAGTGTAAATAATTACATAAAAATGAGATAGTTTTGCTAGGTTTTTCCACTGTAAATTTACTCCTTCACCCTACCTTTGCCTACTTTCCAGACTCTGCTCTTGGAAGTAAGTCACCAACTAAATGCAAACTATGGGACGTTCCTGGGCTTTTAAGCAGAGAAAGGACAGCACAAGGCCAGAATTCATCTTTTCCACCACAAGGAGAAAGAGCCTTTGAGATACTGAAGCAAGAATCCGGGAAAGTAGAGCAGAAAGATGAAGCATGGCATGGATTATTGAGGACAGTATCTGGATAGCATATTCCTGCTGTACTAAAGCCAGATTGATTTCTTTGCTTTGTTTGCATGAGCTAATAAAACAACAATTCCTCCCCCTCCTCCTCCTCCTCCTCCTCCTCCTCCTTTCTTCAAAAGCAGGATTTATTGAGAGGATAGAAAAGCACCCAGAGCAGGAGGGGACCTGAGGGTGTTGCCCCCCCAAATTTTCTTCTTTTGTCCTGCACTGAAATTGCCTTTCTCTCATAACTAGTATATTTGCCACCTACTTTTTTCTGTCCTTCCTCCCCTTTATAATGCTTTTACAAACAAGAAAGGAAGTTCTCACTGCACTACATTCTTTCATGGAAAAGCAGAGATCTAAAAAAAAAAATAATAACAAAACAAAAATAACAACAAAACTAGGGTTAGGTTTTATTTTGAGATTTTTTTACTTTTTATTTTGAAGATGTGGGATACAGTTCAGGGTTATGTATACAAATGTTCATTATGCAGGTACCTTTGTTGATGATGTATGCCCCCCTCCCCTGACAGTTTCCCACTACTGCCAGTCGCCTTCTTACAGTATTAAAATGATTGTTCAAGGCCCGATTATGAGTAAGAACATGTGATACTCAGTTCTTTGTTTCTGTGATAAGGTCACTCAGTATAATAGACTCTAAGTCCATCCAAGTTGCTGCGAAGTTCATAGTTTTGTCCTTCTTTAAGACTGCATGATATTCCATCTTGTATATGTACCACATTTTTTAATCCAGTCCAGTTTTGATGGGCAGCACGGTTAGTATCATATGTTTGCTTTATGTATAGTGCTGCAATAAATATGCATGTGTAGGTATCTTTTTCACAGAGTGATTTGAGTTCCTCCAGGTGTATTCCCAGGAGGGGGATCGTGGGGTGGCATGGAGGGCCGATTTTTAGATCTTTTAGGAATTGCCACGCTGTTTTCTACAGAGGTTATACTAGTTTACACTCACACCGACAGTGTAGAAGTGTACCCTTTACCCCATATCCTCTCCAGCATCTTGTTTTTTGAGTTATTGATGATGGTCATCCGAACTGGAGTTAGGTGGTATCTCAGTGTGGTTTTAATTTACATTTCTCTGATGATTAATGGGGCTGAGAATTTTTTCATCTGTTGGTTGTTCATATGTCTTCTTTTAAGAATTGTCTATTCATATCTTTTGTCCACTTATTGATAGGGCTGTTTGTTTTTTGCTATTGGCACATTTGAGTTCATTGTAGATCCCAAATGTTAGGCTTTTGTCATATATACAGTTGGCAAATATTTGTTTCTAGTCTGTGGTCTGCCTCCCTGCTCTCTTGATAGTGTCTTTGGCTTTGCAGAAGCTTGTCAGTTTTCTGAAGCCCCACTTGTTTATCTTATCTCTTATGGCATGGGCACTTGGGGTCTTGATCAGCAATTGGTTGCCAGTTCCAATTTCCATAAGTGTGTCTCCTGTGTTTTCTACAGTTTCTTATAGTTTGAGGTTTTACGTTTAGGTCTTTGATCCATTTAGAGTTGATTTTTGTGTATGGTGATAGGTAGGAGTCTTGTTTCAATCTTCTGCATGTGATCAGTCAGTTTTTCCCGAACCATTTACTGAATAGGTCCTCCTCTTCCCAGTGGTTGTTGGTGGAGTATTTGTCGAAGATGAGTTGGATGAAAAATTGAGGTTTTGCTCCTGGAATTTCTATTCTTGTTCCATTGGTCTATATGCTTGTTCTTGTGCCAGTACAAGGCTGTTTTGATTATTGTAGATATACGATAAAGTTTAAAGTCTGAAAATGTGATATCTCCCACTTTTTTTGGCTGAGGACTGTTTTGGCTATTTGTGGTCATTTATGTTTCCATATGAATTTCTGTATTGTTGTTTCCAGGTGTGAGAAGAATGATGTTGGTAATTTAATGGATATTGTGTCAAATCTGTAGATCGCCTTGGGTAAAATGGACATCTTAATGTTGATTCTTCCAATCCATGAGCATGGAATATTTTTCCATTTGTTTGTGTCATCTTTGATTTCTTTGAGCAATGTTTTGTAGTTTTCATTGTAAAGGTCTTTCATATCTCTGGTTGGGAAGATGTCAAGGTATTTCCCTTTTTTTGTGACTGTTGTGAATTGGATTGTGCTTTTATTTGGGTTTCTGTTTGTTTATTGTTGCTGTATAGAAACGCGACTGTCTTTTGCACATTTATTTTATACCCTGAGACTTTGAGAACGTCCTTTATCAGTGCAAGGAGGTTTTTGGCAGATTCTCTTGGGCTTTTGAGGTATGGAATCATGTCATCTGCAAAGAGGGATAATGTGACTTCCTCTTTTTCTATTCAGATACCCCGATCTTCTTCTCTTGCCTGATTGTTCTAGCTAGGACTTCAAAACTATGTTGAAAAGGAGGAGGGAGAGTGGGCATCTTTGTCTTGTTCCAGTTTGCAGGGGAAATGGTTCCAATTTTTGTCTGTTTAGCAGTATGCTGACTGTGGGTTTCTCACTGTGGGTTCTTACTGTTTTGAGGGATCTTGTTCAGAATTTTAGCATCTATGTTCATCAAAGATATTGCCTGTAGTTCTCTTTCTTAGTTGGATCATTACCTGGTTTGGGTATCACTGTGATGTTAGCTTCATAATTCTTTGGGGAAAGTTCCATCTTTTTCAATTGCCTGGAATACTTTTAGTAGGATTGGCATCAGTTCTTCCTTGTATGTTTTGTAGAATTCTACTGGAAAGCCATCTGACCCAGAGTTTTGTAGGTAGTTTTTCTTATGACATAGTCAATTTTTGTGAATTGTTATTGCTTTTTTTAGGGCCTCAATTTCTTCTTGTTTCAACCTGGGGACATTGTGTGATGTCAGAAAGTCCTTCATTTCCTTTAGATTTTCAAGTTTGTTTCCATACAAGCATACATAGTAGTCTCTGATAATCTTTGGTATTTCTTCTGGATCAGTTGTGTCTTGATCTTTTGCATTTCTCATTGTGTTATTTGGGATTTTTCCTTCTTTTTCTTGGTCAGTCTAACTAGGGGTCCATCAATCTTGTTTATACTTTCAAAGAACCAATTTTTTGTTTCTTTGATTTTTTTGTATTACCTTTTTGTCTTCTATGTCCTGAATCTGGGCTTTTATTTTGGTGATCTGGATTCTTCTGCTGAAATTAGAGTTTTGGTGGTCTTGCTTTTCCTACTCCCTTAGGTGATTTGTTAGGCTGTTAACTTGTGATCTTTCCATTATCTTCATGTGTGTTCATAGAGAAATGAATTCCCCTCTTAGTATTGTTTTCATGGCATCCTAGAGGTTTTGGTAAGATATTTCTTTATTTTCATTTGTTTCCAGCTGTCTTTTAATCTCTGTTTTTATTTCTATGTTGGCCCAGGAGTTGTTTAGTATTATGCTGTTTAGTGTCCATGTCTTTGTGGGTTTTGTGGGAACTTTCTTGGTGTTGATATTTATTTGTGTCCACTGTGGTCTGAAAAAGTACATGGCAATATTTCAATCTTATGCAATTTGTTTATACTAGATTTATGGCCGAGGATGTGGTTGATCTTAGAGTACATTCCATGTGGTGAGGAATAGAATGTATATTCTGTGGTTGTTGGGTGGATTGTTCTGTAGGTATCAATTAATTTCATTTGGTCAAGAGTCACGTTGAGGTTCCAGATCTCCTTGTTGATTTATTGTCTTGATGATCTGTCTAGGGTTGTGAGTTGGGTATTTAAGTCCTCAACTATGATAGTGTTAGACTCAATATCTTTTTTAAGTTTACCTAGAAGCTGCATTATGAAAGTTCTTTTATACCTACTTGTGTAGACAAATTACTATGTGTCTAGGACTTGGTCTTTTCATTTGTAGTCTTGCAGGGGTTCTCTGAATCCCTTGTTTTTGAATGGTCACTTCACTGATGAGATGAAGGAAGTTTTCTTGGATAATTTAATGGAATGTTTGTTCCAGGGTGGTCTCTGTCTCTCTATCTGCCTCAGGAATGTTTAGGATGGATATTTCTTATTGATGGATTGAGACTTTCATCCTTATGTAGTGATCTTCCATATCTTTTTAATATTTTTGATAACCTTAATGGTATTTTGTCTGATATCAAGATCATGACTCCTGCTTCTTTTGTGTTCCATTCGCCTGAAATTTTGTGTCCCATCCTCTAACTTTCAGTCTGGAGTGTCTTTTCTGACGAGGTGAGTCTCTTGGAGACAATTATTGTTGCCTCTGATAGCCTATCCATTTTGCCATTCTATGTCTTTTCAGTGTTGTATTTAAACCATTCACATTCAGGCTAATTATTGAGTTGTGACAGTTTATCCTTGAGGTTCCTATAGTGTTTGTTGTTGTTGCTGCTGTTTGTTTGTTTGTCATCTTTCTATGATTTGGGGGTTGATTCATATGTGTTTTCAATCTTTTTCCTGTATTCTTGGGAAGAGCATTGTCATTCTTTTTTTCCTTTCTTCTGTGTTTAGTATATTCTTAAGTGTTTCTTCTAAGGTTGGTCTGGAGACAGTGTAAGCTCTTAGGGATTGAATGTCTGTGAAGGATATGACTTCTCCATCACTGATGAAGCTTAGTTTAGCTGGGTAGGTAATTCTTGCTTGAAATTGTTTATCTTTGAGAACTTTGAAGATTGGGTTTCAAACTCTCCCAACCTGAAGTGTTTCTGTAGATAAGTCTGCTGCTATTTTAATTGGCCTTCCTTGGTAGGTAGTCTGACCTTTTTCTCTTGCTGCCTTTAGCATTTTTTCTTTTATACCTACTTGTGTAGACAAATTATTATGTGTTTAGGGCTTGGTCTTTTCATTTGTAGTCTTGCAAGTGTTCTCTGAATCTCTTGTGTTTGAATGGCCACTTCACTGATGAAATGAGGGAAGTTTTCTTGGATAATTTCATGGAATGTTTGTTCTAGGGTGGTCTCTGTCTCTCTGTCTGCCTCAGGAATTTCAATTAATCTTAAGTTCAACCTCTTAAAATAATTGCTCATTCCTCAGAGGTTTTGCTCTATCTTTTTAAGCTTCTTTTCTATGTCTTTAATAGTTTGGTTAGTTCCATATTTTGGTCTTCAAGCCCTGAGATTTTTTTTTCTGCCTGGTTAATTCTGCTTTCTATGCTTATCAGTTTCTTATTTGTTTCATTCTCTATATTATTTACTGCTATTATCTCAGTTATCAACTCCTTCCTATTTCCCTCTTGTCTCTCCTCAATTCTATTTATTCTCTCTATTAATGTCTTGATATCTGGGTTTGTGATTTGAGACCAGTTATTCTGGGGGCTTTTCATTGTTTGCATTCTGAAGTCTGTATTCTCAGTGGCTGACTTCCCAGGGGTCGGTGTAAGACCTATATTCTTCCTTTGGTTTTTCTTCATTTGTGTAGATTCCCACTCCTCCCCTTTTTAACCTCTTCTTTAATTCTGTTGTTCAGGGAATGGGGGTGGGTATAGCTTTTCCTTCTGTTTGCTCAATCTCCTATTCTTCCTTATGAGGGTCCCCTGGCTTTGTTCAATTCTGAAGCTGGACTCTGGGTGGGGGCTGTATTTTCTGCAGTTTTGAGATTTAATTGAGGGGGAAGCTGTGATTCAGAAATGATTTGCAGATCTCAGTATCCACTGACAGGTGTGTGGGCCCCCTAGAACCCGCTTCCCACTACCTTACAATCTGTCCATTCAGTGGTGGTATAGTTTGCCCCCTGAAGCAAAATGAGGTAAGAAAAAGGAATAGAATGGAAAAAGGAAGGAGGAGGATGAGAGAAAGGTGGAGAGAGAGAGGAAGAAGAAGGAAAACAGACAGATATACCAGCTAACAAATGAAAAGAGATGCAAACAAAGACAGAAAAGATTAAAAACAAAAACATACCCACAATCATACAAACATACAAACCAACAACAACAAAAAAACCCTATTGATGTACTCTCCCTCAAAAACACCCCTACACATACAGGAAGTCTTAAAAAAAATAGCAATAAGCCGGGCTCGGTGGCTCATCCTGTAATCCTGCGCCTTTGGGAGACTGAGGTGAGTGGATTGCCTGAGCCCACAAGTTCAAGACCCACCTGGGCAACTTAGTGAGACCTCATCTCTACAATAAATCAAAAATTAGCCGGACATGGTAGCGCGCGCCTGTAGTTCCAGCTACTTGGAAGGCTGAGGTGGAAGGATCGCCGGAGCCCAGCAGGTCGAGGCTGCGGTGGCCGGGAGCAGCCACTGCACTCCAGTCTGGATGACAGAGTGAGACTCCAACTCAAAAAAAAAAAATAGCAATAAAATAAGAGAAACAAAGCAAGTATGAGAAAATAATCAAAAACAGAAAGAAAGAGAGAAGAGCAAAATAAAAAAAGTAAAAGCACAAGCAAAACAAACAAAAAAAACTCACTCTGAAGCTGTTCCTGTAACTTCAACTTCTTTTCAGCTCTGGTCTTCAGCTCCCCAACCCCCTAGCTCTCAGCACAGTCCAATAGGGTCACTCTCAGCATGGGTCAGATGCCCCAGGGACTATTGTGGGAAGAGGGTGGATCAGATCTGAATTCACCTGGCTTGTTGCTGCTGTTGTCAAGTCTCCCACTCAGATCTGACATGTCTGTGCCTGTTCCAGTGTGGGGGAGGGGCATCTGTCTCTCTGAGTTTGATCAGATAACCTCTAGGTCCCAGGTTGAAGGCTGGGTGGAGCTCGGCAGAGCAATGCAGGTGTCTGCCTGGTCTTGGAACAGAGAAAATGGCTCTAGTTGGTGTTTCCTCACCAGTGGTGGGGCTTCTCTCCAGCTCTCCCTGACCTGTTCTCTCCACAGAACTGGGACTCCTGTTGCTCTGCTCTCACAGGTGATGGTGTGGGCTGGGTGTCAGGTGATGAGGATCAGCTGTATTCTACAGCCTTTTCTCAGGAGAACCTCAAGAAAAGCAGACAATCCTGTGCACTGGTGGCTCCAATCTTAGGATGCTGAGGGGCTGCAGACACCTCTGGAAGAGAGTCCAGAGTGCATGAACCTGAGTCTTCCCTCAGACAAACTTTCACTCACACATTGGCACACACCCACTCATGCAAAGAGTCTTTATAGACACTTGCTTTTGTGGAGACTCTCACAGTCTGACCTGTCCCATTGCCATCCTGCTGGAAATCCATTTCATTTCTTGATATTATACAATATCCAGTCAATGTTGACATTTTTCTGATAGTCAAATATGTAAATTTATGGTTGATTTGTTCTAATCTAAATTCAAACAAGATCCACAGGTTTTACTTTGATGTGTCCTGTAATTTTCCTTAAATTAAGAATGGGTTTTCTTTTTCTCCTCCTTTGCATTTTTCTATTAATGAAACTGGAAACTGGGTTGTTCATACAATAGCATATCCACATGGTGGATTTTGCTGTTTGCCTCTCCGTGATGTCATTGACTATATCTCTCTGTTCAACGATTCGATCCCCTTTGACAAAAAATACAAATAAATGCATAGGTGCTGTTGCAAAAGTCCTTCAGGAAGCACTTAATTAGTAGTGGCATCCCTTTTTAATATACTAATGGTCATTAATGAAAATTGCATAGATTAATTATTTTTAAGGACTTTTAAAATGTTAATTTAATAATTCTATAGTTCCTTCTTCATCTATTAGCTGGGTGTGTCTACAGAGAGGAATTATTTTCCTTATAGATGATAAGATGCTGTTTGAACCAAAAAACAGGTTAAATTCTTAATTTTTCCTTTTATTTACCTACTTTTAAAAAACATAAGTTGGCTCCCTAGTATTCTCTAAAGTGAACCAGTGGGAGTTTTAAAGTACCATTATGAATTCATGGATTTTTAACATATTTTAATTTACTGCATTTATTATTCATACTGACACTCAAATTATTCCACCCAGAGCCTCTTAAGTTGGCTCTCAAATACTTTTTCTTTGACTATTATTTTTGTGTAATTTGGTTCTTATAAAAATATTCAAACAGCTTTATTGAGATGTAATTCACCTTTCTTATATTTTGCACATATAAAATGTACTATTCAATAGGTTTTTTTTAAAATCAATTTCTTATTAATGATGTTGTGGGGTACAGTTAAGGGTTAGGTATACAAATATGCTCCATTCAGGCACCCTTGTTGATAAGAGGTGTCTCCCCGTCCCCAGACAGATATTTACTACCATTGATCCCATCTTCCTTCCCCTCCCACCCCCATAGTTTC
>NW_007253287.1:501612-522256 GCF_000164805.1 Carlito syrichta
TTAATCCAGTCCTCTTTTGATGGGCAGCATGGTTGCTTCCAGGTTCTTGCTATTGTGAACAATGCTGCGATAAACATACGTGTGCAGGTATCTTTTTTATAGAGTGATTTGAGTTCTTCAGGTTATATTCCCAGTAGGGGGATTGCAGGGTCATATGGGAGGTTGATATTTAGAGCTTTTAGGAATTGCCATACTGTTTTCCACAGAGGTTGCACTAGTTTGCACTCCCACCAACAGTGTAGAAGTGTTCCCTTTTCACCACACCCTCTCCAGCAACTGTTAATTTTTGAATTATTGATAATTGTCATTCTGACTGGAGTTAGGTGGTATCTCAGTGTGGTTTTGATTTGCATCTCCCTGATGATTAGTGAGGTTGAACATTTTTTCATGTGTCTGTTGGCTGCTCGGATGTCTTCTTTTGAGAAGTGTCTGTTCATATCTTTTGCCCATTTTATAATGGGGTTGTTTGTTTTTTTCTTTTTAGCACATTTGAGTTCCTTATAGATCCAAGATGGTAAGCCTTTGTCAGACCCGGAGTTGGCAAATATGTTTTCCCAGTCTGTAGGCTGTCTCCCTGCTCTCTTGCTGGTTTCTTTGACATTGCAGAAGCTTGCCAGTTTAATGAGGTCCCACTTGTCTATCTTATCCCTTATGGGCTGTGCGTTTTGGGTTGGATGCCAGTTCCAATTTCCATGAGGATATGTCCTTCATTTTCTAAGGTTCTTATGGTTTGAGGTTTTACATTTAGGTCTCTGATCCATTTAGAGTTAATTTTTATGTATGGGGATAGATAGGGGTCTTGTTTGAGTCTTCTGCATGTGGTCAGCCAGTTTTCCCAGCACCATTTACTGAATAGGTTCTCCTCTCCCCAGTGGTAGGTGGCGGAGGCTTTGTCAAAGATGAGTTTGTTGAGAAATTGAGGTTTTGCTTCTGAAATCTCAATTCTATTCCATTGGTCTATATGCCTGTTCCTGTACCAATACCAAGCTGTTTTGATTATTGTAGCTTTATAGTAAAGTTTGAAGTCTGGCAATGTGATACCACCTACTTTGTTTTTGTTTGTTTGTTTGTTTGTTTGTTTGTTTTGCTGAGGATTGTTCTGGCTATTCTTGGTTGTTTGTGTTTCCATATGAATTCCCGTGTTGTTTTTTCTAGGTCTGAGAAGAATGTTGCTGGTAATTTGATGGGTATTGCATTAAATCTGTAGATTGCCTTAGGTAGGATGGACATCTTCACAATGTTGATTCTTCCAATCCATGAGCATGGGATATTTTTCCACTTGTTTGTGTCATCTTTGATTTCTTTGAGCAGTGTTTTGTAGTTTTCATTGTAAAAGTCTTTCACGTTTCTGGTTAGGAAGATGCCAAGGTATTTCATTTTTTGTGTGTGGTTATTGTGAATGGGATTGTGGTGTTTATTTGAGTTTCTGTTTGTTTATTATTGGTGTAAAGAAATGAGATTGTCTTTTGCACATTTATTTTACATCCTGAGACTTTGCCAAAGTCCTTTATCAGTGTAAGGAGGTTTTTGACAGATTCTCTTGGATTTTCAAGGTGCATGATCATTTAATCTGCAAAGAGAGATAGCTTGACTTCCTCTTTTCCTATTTGAATACTCCTGATTGCCTTCTCTTCTCTGATTGCTCTAGCCAGGGCTTCCAATACTATATTGAACAGGAGGGTGAGAGTAGGCATCCTTGTCTTGTTCCAGTTTTCAGGGGAAATGGTTCCAATTTTTGTCTGTTTAAGAGTATGCTGGCTGTGTGTTTCTCGTAGATGGCTTTTACTACTTTGAAGTATGTTCCCCGTATGACTAGATGTTCAAGGGTTTTTATCAAGAAGGGGTGCTAGATTTTATCAAAAGCTTTTTCTGCATCTAATGATATAATCATGTGGTTTTTGTTTTGATATCTGTTGATGTATTTAATTACATTTATGGTTTTACGAATGTTGAACCAGCCTTGCATCCCAGGGATTAAGTCAACTTGGTCATGATGGATGATTTTTGAGATGTGTTGTTGAGTCCGGTTCGCTAGGATCTTGTTGAGCATTTTAGTATCTATGTTCATCAAAGATATTGGCCTGTAGTTCTCTTTCTTTGTTGGGTCTTTACCTGGCTTGGGTATCAATGTGATGTTGGCATCACAAAATGATTTGGGGAGAGCTCCATCTTTCTCAATCTCCTGGAATACCTTCAGTAGAATTGGTATAAGCTCTTCTTTAAATGTCTTGTAGAATTCTGCTGGAAAGCCATCTGGTCCAGGGTTTTTTTTGTTTTGTAGGTAGTTTTCTTATTATGTGGTCAATTTCTTTGATTGTTATTGGTCTATTTAGGGCCTCAATTTCTTCTTGTTTCAACCTAGGCATGTTGTGTGATGACAGAAAGTCCTCTATTTTGGAAAGGTTTTCAAGTTTGTTTCCATACAAGTGTACGTAGTAGTCTTTAATGATCTTTTGTATTTCTTCAGGATCAGATGTGACTTCATCTTTTGTGTTTCTGATTGTGTTTATTCTGATTGTGCTTTTTCTCTCTTTTTTTTGGTCAGTCTAGCTAGGGGACCATTGAACTTGTTTATCCTTTCGAAGAACCAGCTTTTTGTTTCATTGATTTTTTGTATTATCTTTTTCTCTTCTATGTCCTGGATTTGGGCTTTTATTTTGGTGATCTGAATTCTTCTGCTGAAATTAGGGTTTTTGTGATTTTGCTTTTCCAGTTTCCTTAGGTGGCTCATTAGGCTGTTAATTTGTGATCCTTCCATTTTCTTCATGTGTGTTTGTAGGAATATAAATTCCCCTCTTACTACAGCTTTCATGGCATCCCAGAGATTTTGGTAAGATGTTTCTTCATTTTCATTTTTTCCAAGTATCTTTTAATCTCTGTTTTGATTTCATCATTGACCCATGAGTTGTTTAGCATCATGTTGTTTAGTGTCCATGTCTTTGTGAGTTTTGGGGGGACCTTGTTGGTGTTAATGCTTATTTTTATTCCACTGTGGTCCGAGAAGGTGCTAGGTAAAATATCAGTCCTTTTAAATTTGCTTATGCTTGACTTATGGCCAAGTATGTGGTCGATCTTAGAGTATGTTCCATATGGTGATGAGTAGAATACACATTCTACTCATGTGGTCTTTGGATGGAGGGTTCTGTAGGTATCAATTAAGTCCATTTGATCAAGAGTCACATTGAGATTTTGGATATCGTTGCTGATTTTTTGTCCTGATGATCTGCCTAGGGTTGTGAGTGGGGTATTAAAGTCCCCATCTATGATGGTATCGGAGTCTATATCTTTTTTTAGTTTACCTAGGAGCTGTTTTATGAAAGTTGGTGTTCCTATGTTTGGTGCACATATGTTTAGGATTGATATTTCTTGTTGATGGATTGAACCTTTTATCATTATGCAGTGGCCTTCTGTATCTTTTTAAATTTTTGATAGCTTAAAGGGTATTTTGTCTGAGATTAAGATCATGACTCCTCCTTTCTTTTGTGTTCCATTCACCTGAAAATTTGTTTTCCATCCTCTTACTTTGAGTCTGTGAGTGTCCTTTCTAGTGCGGTGAGTCTCTTGAAGGCAATAGACTGTTGCCTGGTGATGTTTTATCCATTTTGCCATTCTATGTCTTTTCAGTGGTGCATTTAGTCCATTCACATTCAAACTCATTATTGAGATGTGAGAGTTGATCCCTATCATAATGTTCTTACAGAGTTGTTGTTCTTCCTGGTTGTGTGTTGTCTTTCTTTTAGTTTTAGAGTTGGATCATGTGTGTTTTTAATCTTTTGCCTGTACTCTTGTGAATAACGTTTTTGTTCTTTTTTCCTTTTCTTCTGTGTTCAATACTTTCTTAAGTATTTCTTGTAGTGGTGGTCTGGTGGCAGTGTAGGTTCTTAGGGACTGGATATCTGGGAAAGATTTCAATTCTCCCTCACTGATGAAGCTTAGCTTGGCTGGGTAGGTTATTCTCAGCTGAAATTGTTTATCTTTTAGAACTTTGAAGATAGGGTTCCAAACTCTCCTAGTCTGGAGGGTTTCTGTAGATAAATCTGCTGCTATTCTAATTGGTCTTCCCTGGTATGTAGTCTGACCTTTTTCTCTTGCAGCCTTTAGGATTTTTTCTTTTATACTTACTTTGTTTAGGTGAATTATTATATGTCTGGGAGTTGGTCTTCTCATTTGTTGTCTTGCAGGGGTTCTCTGAATCTCTTATGTTTGAATTTTTTCTTCCTTGATGAGATGAGGAAAGTTTTCTTGAATGATTTCCTGAAACATTTGTTCCAGTGTGACCTCTTTTTCTCTCTCTCTGCCTCAGGAAGGCCAATTACTCTTAGGTTCGGTCTCTTGAAGTGGTCATTCATCTCTTGAAGGTTTTGTTCTGTCTTTTTGAGCTTCTTTTCTATGCTTTTGATAGTTTGGGTTAGTTCTATCTTCTGGTCTTAGAGCTCTGAGATTCTTTCTTATGCTTGGCTAATTCTGCTTTCCATGCTTATTAGTTTGTTATTTATTTCCATCACAGTATTCTTTACTGCTGTTATTTCTGACATCAGCTCCTTCCTGTTTTCCTCTTGTCTCTCCTCAATTTTTTAAATTCTCTCTATTAATGTCTTGATGTCTGGGTATGTTGCATATGACCAGTCATTCTGGGAGTTCTTCATTGTTTGTACTCCAGAATCTGTTTTCCCAGTGTCTGATCTCCCAGGGGTCTATGTGAGATCTATATTCTTCTTTTGGTTTTTCTTCACTTGTGTAGTTTTTCCCCCTCCCTACTTTTTCCTTCCCTCCATGTCACCGTCTTCTTTAATTCTGTTATTCAAGTCTGGAGGGGTTGTTTTTACTTCTGTTTGTTCAATCTCCTATTCTTCTTTATGTATGTCATGTCCTCTTACTTTGTTCAATTCTGGAGTTGCACTGTAGTTTGTGGGTGGTCCTTTTTGCAGTTTTGATATTTACTTAAGGGGGGAGCTGTGATTCAGAATCTATCTGCAGGTCCGGGTATTCACTGACAGGTGTATGAATAATCTGAAACACACTTCCCACTGCCTTGGAATCTGTCCATGCAGTGGGGTTGTAGGTTTACTTCTTGAAATAAAATGCAGTTAACAGAGGGAATAGAATGGAGCAGGCAGTAGGGGGGAAGAGGGGGGTGGAGAGAGAGGGGAGTAAGGGTGAAAACATACGAGTGTACCAAGAAATGGAGAGAGAGACAAAATTTTAAACATATAAGAAAAATAGACGACAGCTACAAACTAACCAACTCCCATACAAAAAAACCAAAAGCATACAATGTTGCTAACATACAAGCTTACCAACCTCCTTATTGGTGTGCTATTCCTATATACAAAGATATGGTTTATAGAGAGAAGAAAATAAAAGAAGGGAAAATAAGGAGAATAAAAGGGGGGGACAAAACAGAAGGAATAGAATCAAGTCAGTAGACTAACAGAAACCAATCAAGCACACTCTGAGACTTTTCATTTATATCGAATGTCCTTTCAGCTCTGATTTCTAGCTGTCTTTTCAAGCTGGTACGTTTGTTCAAGGTTAGGATCAGTTGCCCCTGGCCTGCTGTGAAGGGCAGTTCAGATCATCACTCAGTTCACCACTGCCCCATTCACTACTCAGATCTGACCTGTGTCTGTCAGGCTTCCATTTTTCCCCTTTCGGTGTTGTTACCTTGAATCGCCAGCAGGTGGTGTTATCCCTCGCTCCAACTGATCTTTATCACAGCTGCTCGCCCACCCATAAGGGGAGGGAGATGTTGCCTGGAGGCACACAGGAGGAGACCCCGCAGCCTGGCAGGGCATCCAGTGGTAGTAGACCTCAGCAGATCTTGCTCGCAGGGGCTTCAAGGTCTGAAGTCGTGGATTGCCTCAGGCACAGGCCATGTGATGTGTAATGGCTGCCTCGGCAGTGGTGGCTGTGGCTCACCTCAGGCACTGACAGTCCAATGTGGAATGGCTGTTTCAGTGGTGGTGGCAGCGGCAGCAGAAGTGGTGGCAGCGGCTATCAATAGGTTTTAATATGCAGTCATTCCTCAGTATCTGTGGGAGACTGGTTCTAGGACCCTCCATAGACATCAAAATCCATAGATGCCCAAGTATCTTAAATATAATGGTATAGTATTGGTATAGTATTTGCATACCTAGTCTCCCTTTATGTTTTAAGTTATCTCTAGATTACCTATAACAATGTAACAATGTACATTTTATGTAGATAGTTGTTATGCGATATGTTTGAGGGAACATTGACAAGAAAAAATGTCAATACAAGTTTAGTATAGATGCCACCATTCTTTTTTTTCTGAATAGTTTCCAACTCCAATTGGTTTAATTCACAGATGTGAAACTCATGGATGGAGAGGGCTGCCTGTTTTTATAGAATTGTGCAACCAGTATTACAATCTAATTTTGGAAACATTTTTGCTTCCACAGAAAGAAACCTCATGGCAAGTAGCAGTCTTTCCTCATTCTGCCTCCCACCACAGCCCTAGGAAAACATTACTCTACTCTCTGTCTCTAAAAGTTTGCTTCTTCTAGACATTTTATATAAATGTAATCATGCATTATGTATTCTTTTGTGAATGGCTACTTTTATTTAGAATATTTTCAAAGTTTGCTTGTGTTTAGTATGCATCAGTACTTCATTCCTTTTTATTGCCAAATAATATTTCATTATAGAGAGATAGCACATTACATTCATCAGTGATGATGAAGTTTTGGGTTGTTTTCACCTTTTGCTGCTATGAATAAGGCTGCCATGGACAATTGTGTACATGTTTTCCTGTTAACTTGTGTTTCAACTTTTCTTAGGTGTGTATCTTTCTAGAAATGGAATTGTTGAGCAATTCCAGACTTTCCCAAGATGAGCACACCATTTGACATTGTGTATAAAGTTTGCAATTTTGCAACATTCTTGACAAAACTTGTCATTATCTGTCTTTCTTATTTCAGTTATTTTACAAGTTATAAAGTGTCATTTCATTTAAATTTTTAACAATTATATTTTATTGTTAATATTTTTTAGTTAATGAATAGTCACTGATAAACTCTCAGGTATCTGATATTGCCCTAGGACCACATATATTCCTTATCAGCTAGAAATATGTGATCTCTCTACTTGTTATATAACCAAACTTATTGGTATTTTTTAACTTACAATAAAAGTGATATAAAATCATTCTTGTTTTAATATGAATTTTGATTACTTTGCAATCTTGGAAATTTTTCATACTTTTATATATATGTAGCTATTTAATAAGGCATTAACTGTTGGAATTCTAATAATTTAAAAGACACTTATATCAGGTAGTAAAGACACAATATTAAAAAGTTCAATTAGGTCTGAGGTTTTATAGACCATGAATTAATGGTATCAGGGCCCCACAAAGCTAATTAATTTGTTTAAGGTAGTTAAACAAGAATATGGCCAAGTCAGGACTACCTTTAAAATGATTAAAGATGCCAATGTGACAGGGAAATGTGATTACATAATTAACATGCCCAGAATGCAATTGTTAGGATGAAGTCATGGTTTTGACTTGCATTGACAAATTTGGGAAGAGAAGGAAAAGGCAAATGAGAAGCAAGTGAACCAGATTTAAGGTCAATGTGAGAAGTACAGCCGGTGCTTCTGTAGTTACACATTTTTATTCAGGACTACAGGTTAGCATTTTTTAGCAGTGATTCTGGGCCAGACTCTATGCTGCACATTTTGTATATATTGCCTCATATCATTGTCACAATAGCCAAATCATGTAGGCATTAGCCCCATTTTACAGATTTGAAAATAATTGAAACTAGAGAAATTATGTAATTTTCCAAAGGTTACACAACTTACAAGCAGAAGAACCAAAATTAAAATCAAGATCTGGCCTTCCTTTAAACTTTGTCCTCCCTCCCTGTGGCCAAATATGTGCAGAGCAGGGGGAGCCTCCTTTCCCACTAGCAGGTTGGCATAGCAATGTGCATAGGACCTTGATGATCTTCAAAACACCTAACTGGTATGAGAAAGTGATAGGCATGGGATCACAGAATGTGAAGAGCAAAGTTTATCATTGATCTAAACAGGTCTGTCTTCTTCCCTCAAGATAAGGACGTCCAATACCCTTGAGTTTATCGCTATATGTTTGTATGGTGTTAAGAAATTTATATTTTAAATTTTTCATTGTCTTTACCATTAGGTAAGCACTATTCATAGTTTCATTTTGGAAATGAGTCAATGGAAGTTCAGAGATAAAATAAAATCCGCAAATTCCAACAAGCACTAACTTAAGTAGCAGAATCATTACTTGGATAGACACTTGTCTAATCTTTTACAAGCTTCCGTATGAGGATGCACACTCAACTCTCACACATAATTGCAATGCAAACAATTATAATGACACATAACTTTTTGTGGATGTTCACTTCTTCCTGTGTAAAGGAGGGATAACTTCCAAGCTGTGAAAAATCATGGTAAGGTTAAATGATACGATGTAAACCAATTAAACACATTAGCCAACCAGCATCCCTGACCCTGAAATAAATGTTCTATTCTCTTTGAATATGTGCCATTTCAATCATTCAGTCACAAATTAACAAATATGCATTGTGTTTATAGCTAAGCAGACTACAACTCACTGGATTCATAAATGAAGCCTGTGTGGATGATTGAAAAACTTATATTCAGTTATTTTCTCTGTTACCTGAGCAGAACAGGTAGACTAAAGAGCATTCTTAGGTTTTGCTAAATAAAAGAATGAATAACATCCTAAAAACTACAGTTGGGAGGTGGTACAATGTAGAGAAAGGGTGCTGGACAAGGAAATAAGAGACTTTGGATAAGTTACTAAACCTTTCTGTTTTATTCTTCTCATCTGTAAAATGAAAATTAAAAATAACTAGGTTGTAGTATGAACTAAGGAGTGACTATATCTGAAGTACTTAGAGCAGAGAGTGACAAAGAAGTAATTGCCCTGTCTGTCACCTATTCTAGCTATTGTCTGGTTTTTAGATTTAGCTCTGGTATCTTTGTAATGTGTGCTCTTGAGCAAATGGCTTTCTCATTTTGGAACTTCAGTGTGTCTACCAAACTCTTCTAAGCACTGGAAATAAGTAGTGCAGGAGATATACAAGACCATTGCCCTTATAAGCTTGCACTCTAGTGGAAAAAGAATACCTGCAAGATGACCACTTATGTACCTAACTTTGAATTGTACCCCACATCTTTAAAATAAAAATAATAATTAGATAAAAAATAAAGGCATAAAAAGAAAGTAGTAAGCATATAAACAGTAAAGTATGTTCTTATTATGAAATGTGTTACAAACACAACAACAATCCCAGGATGATGTAAGTGAGAATCATCGGTTGGGAATTGAGGTAGTTTCCATAGGCAAGATTCCTCTTCAGCCCTGAGAAATTTGTGTTGGGCCAAATGATGAGATGAAGACAGTCATGCAAACCTGGACAAAGAGCATTCAAACCAGAGGAATCAGCAGGTGCAAAGCACATGCAAGCAGCCATTCTATTTTGGAAAAAAGACCAGTTTGTGAAGCAAATGTAAAATGTACTTGATTTTCCTTCCAGTTGTTATTTTTTATATTTAAAAAAATCTGAGCTTTGTTAAGATATAATTGACAAATAAAAAATGTTTATATTTATGTGGTACAATGTGATATTTTGATGTATGCATACATTTTGAAATGATTAAATCAAGTCAATTAACATATCAACCACCTCACATACTCATCATTTTTGTGTGTGTGTTAAGAATATTTTGGATCTACTCTCTTAATTTTTAAGTATCCAACACACTATTATGAACTAGAGTTACCATGCTGTACAGCAGGTCCTCAGAACTTATCCTATCACTTTATTTTTCACATTCTAATGCATGAGCAAATTACAACTCCATTGCAGCATGTCTTGAACATAAAGTGAGGTAGTGTAAATAAAACATCCAATATGTTGTTTGGAATATGGTAAGTGCTCAATATATGTTTGCACCCTTCTCTTAGTTTAGGTTAGAGTTAATAACTTATCATCTAGCCCCCAAACGGCACCTAATACACCTATCTTTACAGAAGCCAGACTTGTGATATGCTTTTTATTTTGTGAGTATCACTTATTAACATGCTAGTAGGGATGCTAAATGACTGAAATCTCTTTGTGATTTGTCGTTCCAATCCTGACCTTATTTAACAATTTAATTCCCGACCCTGTCATCATCTACTTTTTAAAGCTTCATGCTTAAACTGGCACAAAGTCAAGAAACGCTTCTAAAAATGAATAGGTACTAGAGAAAATAAAATTAGATGTCAGTGCATTAAACCTTTTTCTCCTCATGGCTGGTCATCACAAAATCTCATAAAATCTGTCATAATAAAAGGGCAATACCTTATAAATGAGCTGATGAGGCATAAAAGAATGAAGATGATTTATACTCAATCAACCAATGAGATGGGCAAGTTGTTCCTTTGACGACACCCAAGGTTTTGGGTTTTTTTGGATTTTTTTATAGATAGGTGAGTGTAACACAAAAAGCTAAGTAAGAGTGAATTATCTGTGTAAGCAAGTATCCAAATTGACTCACACCTTAGGAAGAACTAGTACTTCATCTGTTGAGTTCAAAAAAGGCATCATCTGTCATTTCTGTTAATCTCCATACATTGTTATACCTCTTGAAATGACATGATATCAAGCATTTCAAATTCCGCCATTAGTTTTGCATTGCCCAGTAATAGGTAATAATATCCTGTTAATGCTTTGATTATGATGAGGCTGATAATGACAATAACAACTATTTGTTGAGTAGTAACCACATATCATCAATCTTATGAAAAGACTTTTATATTTGTTCACCCAGTATCTTATCTGTTCCCTTGAATTTATGATCTATTACAGGTAGACAAAGTCACATGACTAATTAAGACCAACAGTTACAATATGGATCACATTCAGAAGTGGCAGTGAAAACTCACCCGATGTCTCCTCCTCCACCACAGGCAGGTAACTCTTCAGCTGTTAGACACCCCCATTAACCTGAATTCATAAATTGCTATCCAGAGCAGAAGCTCTACCAATGCACTGGTCATAAGGCATAGTGACAAACAAATCTTTGTTGTCTTAAACCACGGAGGTCTGGACGTTAACTTGTTACTGAATCATAGCCCAGCCTATGCTGACCAATATATTAATAGATAATTAAGTTCTTCCAAATAGCCTTGAGAAATGTACTGTGACATTCTCTTTTTTACAGATGAAGAAATTGAGGCTCAAACAGTAACTTACTCAGATGTATATGGTTATTAGGGGTAGAAGCTCAGTATTGGTAATCAAATCTGAGATTATAGAAACTTATTTCCTTGCAAAGTGATAAAAAGATAATCTTTAATTCTAGACTGTCATGGTTCAAATCTGACTCCATGCGAGAATGAAGAAGCCTTGGAAAGATTACTTAACCTCTTTATTCTTCACATCTTCTCAGCTAGAAAATGAAGGTAATAATAGCATATGTCTAACTTGGTGTGTTATGAGAATTAAAGGAGTTGGTATGTCTTAAATGCATAGAATTATGGTTGGCACTTAAAGTTTATTTATTACTGCTATCAGTAGCCTTGTCTATCAAAGAACCAATTTACAAAGGAGAACACTTTTATATACGAGTATTCCAAACCTCTTCTATTCTTACAAATCAGGCAACTGAGGCTCAAGATTTTACTAAACTTGTCCAAGGTCACAAAACAGAAAAAATTCCAGACCTTCTTTCTTCACAGTCTAATGGGTTTTCCACTTTACTTTGCTGATTCCAGCTCTAATGAGGTCAACATGGGGAAAGAAGACAGGGATACAAATTCTTCATCACTTTCAAACTGCTCTGCATATGCTTGGTTTCTTCCTCCTTCCAAAAGTGCTGATGAGGACCTTGAAGGAGAGCCATTAGGGAAAATATAACAGAGACACCGATAACATGAGAAAATTTGGGTCCAAAAATTAGGACATAAATAGCCAAAAAAATACTGATAATAAAAATTACTCTTAAATTATCTTAGAAAGTCACTGCCTCAGACTTCATTGTATAGTAATCCCAAGATATGGTATTCAATATTTAGACAAGTCAGTATCACAAGTATAGAATGAACCCTCACCACATATTAAAGTAGTTCAACTCTACCCAAAATGAATAAAAACACTTTAACTTTATTATCTTAAAAACATTTTAATTTAGTACTTAAGAACTTGTCCATAAGTTAGCAGTTTTTCCACTGCCACCTTAATTGTCTCCCTGATTACTGTATAATCTTTAATTGTCTACATTTTATACTACTGTCTACATTTTATACTAGGTAGATAAAATTGAATACATCAAAGTAAAGAAAAAGTGACCAGAGAGACCTTTAAGTAAGTTTATAAACCTGAAATATACAAACTACCTTCTTAATCTCTCCAAGTGACCATCTGGAAAGATGTGTCCAACACCTTCCAAAATCATAGCAGTCTTTTATTCATGGTGTTGGAAGACGTGAATAAAGACAGGTGCACCCCCGAATGAACACTGTCTTCTCTTGTCCCACCCATGTCAGACTAGACCATCTCCATTTTAAGACTAGCACCACTCAAATCTATCCTTACTAAACCACAAAAGAATTACTTGGAATTCTCATACAGCCATGCCATTGCCTAGCTTAATGCCATTTAACAACGATAACAAATAACTATGGGGGTGGGCAGACTAGTGGAAATGTATCAGGACTCAAAGCTGCAGCTTCAGACTGGTACTGTTACTTCCACCAATATATGTTTGGCCAAAAGAAATTATGTGTCTAAGCCCAGTGGGAAGGAAAAAATACTCCTCTACTGCCTAAATGTGTCTCTGATAGAAGCTATCTCATAAGCTGTTCCACACCATGCTAGATGCCACCATTTAAAATGCATTGGCCAGGCATTAGCATATCCTGAGGTATACCTTTCCCAAGTTGACTCAAATTCTCTTACAGTGGAATGATTAAATGGCATAGCAGAATAGCCGCAGGGAAGAGGTTGAGGTGAAATGCCAACTAGAAATGTCAAGCCAGAGAACACTGCAAGAGACAGAGGTGTCTGCAGCCAGCAAGATATCAAGTAAGTCAAGACATCCATAGAATGTCACTGGGAATGTTGCCCAAGTCAAGTTCAGGAAGGAACTGGCATAGACATCGGCATCCAATTTCAGAAAACCATACAGTAGTCATATGCCACTAGCCTAAGGCTATCAGATTTTGGCTGGCACACAAACAAGAAGAATTAGACTAGTTACTTCTTCTTTCAATTTGTCAGGCATATATAAGTTCCTATCCTCTAAACTTATATGACCTTTCAGAGTGAGAAGCAGGAAGAGGTGACGTTTTGAACCAGATGGAAATCTACTTCCTAACTAGACCATTTAAATATCTATATACCATCATATTTTTAGTTTTAAGAATTTGGGACAAATATAAAATCAATTATAAGTAAAATCAATCAGTTATACTTGCCCCTGAAAAGGCTAGTTGTGATGTAAAATAATTTGGTTGCCTTACAATTAATGGATTATTTTTTAATTTCTGAAATAATTTTTAAAATTATTCCTGTGATAGATACTCTTATACCCTTATAATTTCTGAATTATATGTGAGGAAATTGGGTGTAAGATTAAATAACTGCATCTTCCAGTGTTGTGGGTTACAAATAACAGAAGTTATTCAAGATGGGTAGGCAGGAAGCAAACTAATACATGGAATTAGGTAACACAGAATTTTTGGAAGGCCATAAAGAATAAGCTCTTAGATAAACTTCCAAGAAAAATTATCAGAACCACATATCACACTACCCCTAATGTGATCTCTTCTATATTAATCCACAGAAACCCACTGCCTTTGCAATCTCTCCAAACAACAAAGTGAATACTGTATGCCCTGACCATTTTTCATGGAATTAATGTCCACAATCAAATTACTTAGGGTGGAGTCTGACTGGCAGAACCTGAATCATAAATACATACCTTAGCAACCAAAAAGGACGTGTATAAAGGAAATAATCACACTGTGGGAATGTATTAAATTGTAGAATCTTCAAAAATTCTAAGTACCCAAAAAGGAAAATGCCTATGACTGGTAGGTGAGTAGTAGGAAACTGCCTACAACCATAATGTTTAGACTTCAGGATTCCAACAACACAGCATGGGAGCAACATTCACTATGACCTGACCCTGCAACCTTTGTAGTCATGGCTCGTACCTGCCTTTGCTTACACATGAGTGACTGTTTTCCCAAAAGGCATACTTTTCTTACCTTCTTGCTTTTGGTAGTATTAGGATCACCTCACTTGCCCCCTCCTATACCAAAGAAACTTTTTTTCCCCTAAAGTTTATGTACCCTTTAGGGTTCATGTTTTCCAAGAAGGATCACCTCCTAAAAGAAAGGTTGGGTGTTCTTCCTGTAGAGGAGTATTTCTAAAACACCATAAATGCATGTTTGTCACCTCTCTTCTAGGTTATTTTCTAATAATGTATCTGTGTGTGTGCATGTGTGGGTATGTGTGCCTCAAATACAGACTGAGATTTTTGAGGACAAGTACTATGTATGCATTTTTAAAAATTATCTTTATTTGCAACAGCTATCACAATGTTTCACATACAGAGTAAACCAATCAATATTACTGAATGAACAATATAGAACTTCAATATTGCTTCTGAACAAGGCTTGAAAACATCAGGCTCTGAGGGAATTATACAAGTAATACAGTTCAAGCTCTTTGTTTTGTATGTGAACAAAGTGTGCCCAAAGGAAGGACTCATCCAGGGTCACACAAATAATTAGGACTAAACTTCTGGACTCTTGGATGGCTATAACTCAATAGCTACAAGCTTCTGATTAAATATCTATCATATGCTCTAACCAGGATAGTAAATTGCAAATTTTTCTCTAATCTGAATGATAGTTCAGCAAAGACATTATTAATCCCCTTTGATTGTCAGGAAAGGAGTCTCAGAGAAGTAAAATTACATTTTCAATGGTAAACGTTTGAAGCTCAGGTTCAAAATGACTTGTATCAAATCCAGTCCACTTTTCCTATATTTTACTCTGTTTAAACACCCATTTTAAAACTGCCTCACTCCCTCCTTTGTAGGAAGTGAAAAATAATAATAATGATTGATGGCATTGAATGAATATGTGCTGTCCTTAAATAACATGCTAATAATCACTTTATTTGCATAATCTTATGAAATCCTATTAGGTACATATTATCATTATTTTCATATAAAATTTGTGTAAGTCAAGACACAGAGAAAGGATGAATGACTTGAACAATATTTTTCGTTTATACCCAAACACTGCATTTTAATAGCACAAATTGTCTTCTTAACCTGAAATTAATCTGAAGCTCCGCTACTTTCCTTAAAAATAAAGAAAAAACTCAACTTTTATTTTATTTTTTATGCTGCTCCCTTGACAATGCTTTTTGATAATGACAGAGCACCACTTATACTTCTAATAAAAATGTTGCAATATCATCAGGATTGTATTACACCATGCTCACATGTCATCCTATCCAATGAAATATAAAACTACATTTGTAGACTTTTCTAGTAAGTAAAATTGTGACTTGATTGTCAAAAACCACTTCTACTTGTGTTTGAAATGATCAAAATATGGAGAATACTCTGAGAAAGCCCAGTAGCATGGTGAACTCAACAGGATTATTCCATTTTATTAAGAAGGAGATAGCAAATTGCTTAACTCAGGAGGACATGTAACATGCTTACCACACCTGTTGAAGAAAGAAGCTTCACTACTGTTATCAAGGTCATCTTCAAAGACAGAACATTATTCTACAGAAAGTGTCATACACAGAGACAGCAGCTGGGGAGGGTGACAGAGACCAGGGACTAAAGCTGTATGTACTGGGAACAAAAGGGTAGTCACTATCAAAGAGCAAAGCAACAATTATACAGACATGATCTACAGTCCTACCAAGTCTTTCTTGATGAAAGTGCATTCCTGAACGATGCCTGCATAGAGAGAGGAACTCTACCCCATGATGGCTGGAAAATAACTTACTAGGGCCGCCTGGTTGCTTTCCATCTACAATAGCTAAATAGACTGTTATAAAGGCAGAGACGAAAAGGATGGAAGGGAAATTTGCCATACTCATCTGAACAGAAAACCTACAGAAGGGGAGAAAATATTTGCAAATTATGCATCAAAGGACTAATGTACAGAATCTACAAGGAACTAAAACAATTCAACATGAAAAAAAAGCTATCAAAAAGTGGGCAAGGAACTTGAATAGACAGTTCTCAAAAGAAGACATACAAGCGTTCAACTCTTGGTTGATAATATTATTATTCATAATAAGCTCCCTTTTTTATAGATTCAGGGGATACAAGTGCATGTTTGATACATGGACATTTTGTGTACTGGAGGGGATTGGGTTTCAGTTCACCAGGCTTCTAGGCTTTCTCACAGCATTCTCCATATTTTGATCATTTCAAACACAAGTGGAAGTGGTTTTTGATAATCTAGTCATCATTTTACCCATTAGAAAAATCTAGTAATGTAGTTTTATATTTCACTGGATAGGATGACATGTGAGCATGGTATAATACAACCCTGATGATATTGCAACATTTTTATTAGAACACTGTACCTAAAAGGTAGCTTCTGAACCCCTTGCCCCTCTCCTTGCCTCCCTTCTTTTAGTGTCCTCTGTGTTGAGTATTTCCATCTTTATGTCAATTTAATTCTTACAAATAGGTGAGAACATGTGGTGTCTCATTTTCTGTTTCTTATTTAGTTCATTGAGGATGGTATTTTTCAGCTTCATCCATGTGGCTGCAAAAACATGGTTCTGCTCTTTATTATAGTTCTGCAGTACTCCATGGTGTATATACACCACATTTTCTTTATTCAGTCAATTGTTGATGGGTACTTAGATTGGTTCCATTATTTTGCTATTGTGAATAGTGCTGCAATGAGCGTATGAGTGCAAGTATCTTTTTCATATGATTTATTTTCCTTTGGGTAGATCCCTAATAGTGGGATTGCTGAATCGAGTGGTATTTCTGTTTGTTTTTGTTTTGTTTTGTTTTGGTTTTTTGAGTTGGAGTCTCACTCTGTTGCCCAGACTGGAGTGCAGTGGCTGCTCCCGGCCACCGCAGCCTCTACCTGCTGGGCTCCTGCGATCCTTCCGCCTCAGCCTTCCAAGTAGCTGGAATTACAGGCATGCGCTACCATGTGTGGCTAATTTTTTGACTTTTATTGTAGAGATGAGGTCTCACCAAGTTGCCTAGGCGGGTCTCGAACCCGCGAGCTCAGGCAATCCACTCACTTTGGCCTCCCAAAGCACGGGATTAAAGGCTGAGCCATCGAGCCCAGCCGGTATTTCTGTTTTTAACTCCTTGAGAAATCTCTATGCTATTTTCCTTAGAGACTAAACAAGTTTACATTCCCACCAATAGTGTATGAATGTTTCATTTTCTTTGCATCCATGCCAACATCTGTTTTTCTTTGACTTTTTAATAATAACTATTCTAACTGGTATAAGATGATATCTTCTTGTGATTTGAATTTGCATTTCTCTGATGATTAGTGATGTTGAGAATTTTTTCATGATTGTTGATCACTTGTATGTCTTCTTTTGAGAAGTGTCTATTCATGTTCTTTACCCACTTTTTGACTTTTTTTTTCATGTTGAGTTGTTTGAGTTCTTTGTAGATTTTGGATATTAGTCCTTTGTCTGATACATAATTTGCAAATATTTTCTCCCATTCTGTAGGTTTTCTCTTCAGATGAGAGACTAACATCCATAATTAACTACTTCTAATAAATCCTCACTGTGTATCAGGTACCTTCCACACATTGATTTAATTTTTACAACTACACCATGGTATAGGGTTTATCTCATATTAGCAATTAAAACCTACCCTAACCAATTCAAGCCCAAAATACTTGTTGAAGTATTTATTATGAACTTATAGAACTGAAGGAAAAGTTGGGTGACCAGGTCTTTGTAAGACTGCTTCACTAGTCAAGAATTAATTGGCAGTCTCTTCTCATCCTCCCTGTCACTGAAATGACTCAGTTTAATCCAACTTATCTGTGTTTCTGTGCTTATGACTTAAATTCTCAAGAATATAAGTCTTAGTGACTTAGACTGAACTTAATGGCCACCTTTGGATAAGTATGGTAATTAATAGTCTTCTGAAGACCTCTTAGTGAAGGGTAGTCACTATCAAAGGGGAAGGCAACAATTATCCAAAGTATGAGGAGAGAGTGAGGGGAAGGGAAATCAAATAAGATATTACTATGGTCTGAATGTTTGTGTGTCTCCAAAATTCCTATATTCATATATCTCCAGTGCAATAGTATTAAGAGGTGAGGCCTTTGGGAGTTAAGTCATGAGGTCTTCACTTTCATAAATGGAATTGGTGCCCTTATAAAAGAGGCTTGAGAAGAAGTTATATGTTGATGTTTCAGTTGAGTACAGCATACACAGCCAGAGGCATGAGTAAGCAGGCCCTCAGATGGACTCCCTCCCTGGGCCTTTGGGTCACTATAGCTGATTCTGAATGGCACTGAAGTGCCCATTGAGCCTAGCCCAAATGACAAGCTCTTCAGTAAAATAAACGTTGTCATTGTTTTAATCCATCAAGTTTTGAGATTCTGTGTTATTTACCCAGAGTTACTGGAACAGATTTGGAACCTGGATGTCGGATTTTTTTCCATAACAAATGAAAACATATGGCTGTGGCTTCAGGACAGAGAAGTAGGAGGAAATGGAAATATCATGAAGAAAATGTTAGCAGAAGCAAGACAACTCTGAAGTTGGTAGTGTATAAGGGCTTAGGAGAAAGTGAGACGTTAAAATAATGTTTAGAAAGTGTTGTTGGAAACTTGAGAAAAAGGGAACCTTGCTAGTGGTGAAAATTTTTGTCTCTCCTCTGGTAATATAGAAAACAGAAATAGCACCTAAGGAGCTGGATGACTCATTTGAGAAAATTTCCAGATAGACTCTTGCAAGTGCTTCCTGTCTTCCTCCCTTCACCTATAGTTGAATGTGAGAGGGCAGAGATAAGTTAAAGAAAAAACTGTTAAATATAAAGAAGCCAGGAGTTTTTAGTTTACAAATAATAACACTGCCACCCCCGCACTGCCCCTACCTTCTTACATGGTGAATGATGTTAAATCTAAGAAATTGCTGCTGTGAACAGATCAAATCTATCACTGTCAGAAAAGCAAAGTCTAAAGATTAAGCCAAGACTGCAATTATGAAACCCTTTATTAAGACTTCAGTAGGATTCATGCTGGGCATGGTAGCTCACACATGTAATCCAAACACTTTGGGAGGTGGAGGTGAGAGGCTTGCCTGAATCCAGGGGTTCAAGACCAGCCTAGGCAACTTGGTGAGATCTCATCTCTACAACAAATCAAAAAATTAGTCAGGCATGGAAGGCTGAGGGAGAAAGACCACCTGAGACCAGCAGGTCAAAGCTGCAGTGTCAGTGAGCATGCCATTCCACTGCAGCCTGGGTGACAGAGTGAGACTCCTACTCAAAAAAAAAAAAAGACTTGACTAGGATTTAAGAAAGTACTTTAAATGGACAGAAAACTTGAAAGCATGTCTTGTGGATCCTCTTCATTAAACAACAAAGCTTCTAAGGATCAGAAACGTGTATTCTCCACCGCTCCCCCACACCCCAGCAGTCTTAGAGGAAGCTCAAGTTAAAGAAAAATGTGTCTTGATGAGTTTTGTACAGTTGACTTTTTACTAATTGTATATCTGTAATGCAATTCAAAGGACATTCAGAGGTTCAGAAAGAGATTTTTCTTGCGAAAACACTACTAACTAGAACTAAAAGGGACAGAGAATACAAAATGAAAAGATGATTCTGAGCTTCCAAACTACTGTAAGGCAGGAAGTAGTCTAGGAAAACAAATAATCTGCAGATACCAGATATTTCCTGTGAAAAGGAAAAGGCACCTGTGTAAAATCAAGAACCTGCTAGAAGGAACCAAGAGTCATGGAAAAGTAGTTTCTAGGCTCTATGGTTATGTGCTAATAAAAAAACTACCAGTTTATCCCTAGCTAGATTTCAGAATCACTATGGACCATTTCTATGTGCCTCCCATCCCCCCCTTTTGAAAAGAAATATCTACAGCTTTGAATAGAAGTACCTACATGCACGTCTTATTATTTTATATTGAGAATATGGAGGGGTGGAAAATACTCTCTTTATTTCTGAGGTATAGAGAACTAGAGGAACTGTACTGAAATAGCTGTGACGAATCATACCTAAGGAGTCTCATTCACATCTGAACCTCATTTAGATAACAGTATCTTGAACTCTGAGCATGAATCTGATGTCATTGTGGAAGAGTCTTGGGAATCCTAGAGGAGACAAGTGCATTTGGCAAGAAGGAAGAAGGTGAACTGTTTTGTCCTGATGACAGATTGTGACAGGTTATATTTTCTAAAGATGACTGTATCCCATTCTACTCTTTCTACCTACATTGTTATTGGTAGTTCTCCTATTCAGAGGTGCCATTAAAATTTCTTCTCCTTGATTTTGGATAAGGTCCTATGACTACTCTAACCAATAGAATAATCTCTCTCTCCTCTCTCTCTCTCTCTCTCTCTCTCTCTCTCTCTCTCTC
>NW_007253287.1:522276-551219 GCF_000164805.1 Carlito syrichta
CCCCCCCCCTCCCCCCTCTCTCTCTCTCTCTCTCTCTCTCTCTCTCTCTCTCTCACACACACACACACACACACACACACACACACACACACACACATACACACACACACACATAGACATACACACACACACTTTCTTTTTTTGACACACTCCTTTGGAACCCAGTCACTGTGATGTGGAAGCCCTAGACCTAAATACTTATAATCCTAGCTAAATTTTCAGCCAGCAGTCAGTATCAAACATCAGATGTGTGGATTAGAATGTCTCAGGTGAGTCCAGTCCCCCACTGGACCCTGAGCTACCCTAGTTGATGCTGAGTTGAACAGAGACACATGCCCATGGTAAGCCCTACTGAAATTGCCAACTCCTGAGTAAAATAAATGTCATTCATTATGTAGCCAAAATAACTTAGGAATTCTGCTTATATTAACATTACCTCACTTTATCCAAAGTGAATAGTCATCAGAACTCAAAAAGGAGTTAAGACATAATTAAAGGGCTCTGAAGACGTCATCTATATAATGCCCTAAAATTACTTAATTTCAAGTTCCAAGTTACTCATGCTCTTAGGCAGACTTAATTGTTCCTCTCTTCCCCATAAACTTTATATACTGCTATTATTACAACAATCACCTTGTATCTTTCTTGGTATTTGCATTTCTGTTTATTCCCACTTGAATACACTTTTCAAGGATAATAAGTTAAACTTTTCACTCTATGCCATCAAGTAAAAGACCTAGAATATGTTAAGTACACAGGTTGTGAGTCACTTACAAAATATTGGAAGTCCTAAGCTGAAATCTCTTAACTAGAAGAGAAAATTTGAGGAGGAGAGTGCTGAAAAGAGTATACTGAAGGGTCAAATATTGGTCAAATCCCAATTTTGCATCTTGGTAGCTATGTGACCTCAAGGAAGTAGCAAAAGCTTTGAAAGCATCAGTTTACTCACCTGTTAAATGGATAAGTAATAATACTTACATCTTATAAATTGGTCATGAGAATAATATGTGACAAGGCATTTGCAGTTCTGTGTAAATTATTTGGGACTTACCAAAGAAAGAAAATGTTATAAGTAGTTCATCAATGTGCACATAAAATTAATCATGTGTGAGTCTTGCAAATTTGGGGAGTTTAATAATTGAGTTATAGCCGGGCTCGGTGGCTCAGCCTGTAATCCCGTGCCTTGGGAGGCTGAGGTGAGTGGATTGCCTGAGCCCACGGGTTCGAGACCCACCTGGGCAGCTTGGTGAGACCTCATCTCTACAATAAATCAAAAAATTAGGCAGGCGTGGCAGCATACCTGTAATTCCGGCTACTCAGAAGGCTGAGGCAGAAGGATCGCCGGGGCCCAGCAGGTCGAGGCTGCGGTGGCCGGGAGTGGCCACTGCACTCCAGTCTGGGTGACAGAGTGAGACTCCAACTCAAAAAAAAAAAAAAAATTGAGTTATTAAGAAAATTATATTACTCAGTATATATATATGCCTGTATAGTAAATTACCTGATACATAGTAAGAATTCCTTAGTATTAATCATTAAAAGCACGTGTGGCCGATACTTAGACTTACTTACCTAAACTTCATTCTTGACTTCTTTCATAGAACACTACTTTTTGTTTGTGAAGACAATGTGTTCAGATAAAAAGGATAAAAAGGATATTTTGCAGTATTCTTCACTGTTTGTGGTGGCCGCATAATTCAATTTTTTCCAGTGCAGATGTCTCTTGGGGATTTTTTGGAAGCGTAACATAATCTCATATTCTGTTTGAAAAGGCAACTCATCCTGCCCAAAGTGTATGCTGACTTGTAGCTAAGGGTGGCCATGAAATACAATTCTGTCAGTTTGGACACATCACATTTCTCCTGGGTATTTGAGAAAAATTTGCCTTTCCTTACGTGGGTATCCCTTCTTCCTTATTATATCCAGTTTATATTTACTGAATGTGTGTCATAGCTTGGGTTACTCAGGCAGAAGACTCTGAGACTGAAATTAGCAAGCAGAAAGATCATTAGGAGTTCTCACAGGATCAAAATTTGTGGAGCAAAGGGAAGGGCACAGAAGGAAGAATAGCAGTAATACAATGTTAACAGGAGACTCTGAACACAAGATGACCCTTCAGAATGATTTCATGTTGAGAGCTTTAGGCCTGCCATCTTCCAGTTCTCCATTCCTGTAGGGAAGACCAAGCAGTGCCTCACAACATCCACAACAATTTAAATATGAGACTGGAGGTCTAGCAGCCATATTGAAAGGCAAACAAAAGAGGACTGATGCCAAATACAGTTGAGCAGAAAGAGAGGATCTTGGGACATTGATAACATTTTGAAATTATTTCTTCAATCTTAGACTGTTTTTCTCTAGACTTATTATTTCATAAACATGTTATTATTTGCTAAAACCATTGAATATACAATTCTGATGCATTAATGTTATCATTGCATGTCCAAAACACATGTATAATAACCAAAATAAAAATATAAATATATTTACTATTATCCTAATTTATTTTCTAATATCTATCCTGTGTCTCTCCCCTTGCAAGCAATAGTTTATGTACATATTAATGAACTATTAATACTATTCTTTTACTCCTCTAAGAAGTGGTCAAAATCCCTTCCCATTGACTCAGCACTCATGGTATGCCACATTCATTTCAAAGAATATATTTATTCTTGTGTTTTTTTTCTGTACTCAGTCACAAGTTACCTGATTGCTCTATGTGTATCAGTCAGGTCTTTCCCCAACTCTTTCATTGCAAGCCTTTTGAGAATAGGTTTCACATCATAGATCACATTTGTATCTACCTCAGTTTAAATGTATAGCTATATGGGATATATAAAAATGATTGGTCAATACTTTTAGAAATAAACTAGAGTTAGAAAAAGACAATTTTAAATATATAGTAGGTCTCCAATAATATGATAAACTAATAGCTCTGTCTCTTACAACAAACAGAATAAAAGGACTACAAAATGTAATCGTTTAATTCCCTTGCAGTGAACTTTATTTAATGAAGCACCCTGGTCCCTTCTCCTGAAGCATCCATCATTCAGACTGAATATTGTATTTTGTTTTAAGTGCCATTTGAGAGCAAAAGGGAATCAAAAGCAATGACCTGATGTGATCTATAAATGATAAGTACAGAGTTCTCATCAGTAGTAAATAATGCACAGACAACAAGAAATGGTAGGAAGAACATTCACCTCCTACATATGTATGGAGGGCAGCTACTCCGCAAGGGTCCAAGGACAGAGTGCTGTCAAGACCTTCATTCTGCCTTTTCTCAACAGTTTTTTTTTTTCAAAATATAGCTGAGAACTCACTAGATTACTCTGAGTGCCAATGTTTGTAAAAGAGAAAGGTATAAGGTGAGTAGAAGGGCATATACTTTAGTGCAGGGGCAGTTCAATGACAAATAGTCTAAAGCTTTGGATTACGACATTATCAATAGCAGCAAATCAATATTCTTCATCAAAAACCCATTTGTAAATCTCACTTGCCAATTTTATTAGCCCAGTTCTCTAGAAAATATAGTCTGAAGCAATACATTCATGCTAAGGACTTATTGGAAGGTGTAATCTCAGAGGAACAGGTGATGGGAAGGAAGAAAACAAAGGAAGAGAAAGAAAATCCACATTGGCAAATAGGTTTTTGAGAATGAAATATGTAAGAAGAAGAAATCAAGCAAATTGGGTCAGATGTAGAAATTAAAGAGTAATACAGATTTTTAGAATGTCTTGTCATAGTTTTGAATTTCTGAGCCGCCCATCCTTCAAGGTTATAATTAGAATATTTAGCCAGTGGTCCTTAGTTTAGTGTTAAGGAAGTTTTTCCTGAGAAACTTGAGTCCTATGAAAGGAAGAGTTAGTGCTAGATATGGGAGGGAAAGAAGATACCAAGAAGAGTGTCACTTTTCTGGATTTTAAATTCTGATTCTCAATTCAAAAACTCTGAACTCCTTTTACAAAGCATGTGTGTGCACATGTGCGTGTGCGTGCGTGTGTGTGTGTGTGTGTGTGTGGTGTATACATATATATATATATAAATATGTGTGGTTTTAATGTGATCCAATTAAAATTAGAGTGGAATCTATATGTGTATATATTTAGTAGAGTGTTTGCTTAAGCAGGTGTGTGTATGAACCGTCAAATTTTGATGAAGAGTATTGGTTTTCTACAGTTGATACTGTCATGATCAAAAGCTTTATGCTATTTGGCATAATATTGTCAAAGTGCTGAAAGAAAATAACTATGAGTGCATGGTACTCTACAAGCAAAATAACCCTTAAAGATAGAGATGCATACTTTTACTTTTACCAACTGTACAATTTGAACCAGTCCTCCTACTAAGGATGGTAAGAACATACCCAACCAAGGACTCATAACCAAAATATAAACTCTTATCTCAAAAATAAGAAAACAAACAATCCAATCAGTAAATAGAAATAAGACTTGAACATACATGCCACCAGAGGAAAAAATGGATGACAAATATGCACATGAAAATATTTTCAACATCATTAGCCATTAAGGAAACATAAATTAAAGCCACAGAGGAATATTCCAACATACCTATTATAATACTGAAATTTTAAAAATAAAATAATACCAAGTACTAGTGAGGATGTGAAAAATTTTTACTTAGTTATTTTCTAATTGTCTCTTTCCTTTTTCATCCACATTCTTCCAATAAGTTGATTCAGTGATTTTTTTAAAAATCAAATATTATGCTTTTTAATTTTTTTAAATTTTAGATACAACTACCACATATGAGTGAGAACATGTGGTGTTTGCTTTTCTGTTTCTGAGTCAGTTTTTTTAGGTTGATTATCTCCAGCCCCATCCATATTGCTGCAAAGGACATGAGTTCATTTGTTTTTATGGCTGCGTAGTATTCCATGGTATATACATACCACATTTTCATTATCCATTGTTCAGTTGATGGACATTTAGGTTGATTCCACAGCTTTGCTACTGTGAGTTATTCTGTGATGAACATGTGGGTGCAGGTATTTTTCTTATATAACAACCTCTGTTCCTTGGGTAGATACGTAGTAGTGGGATTACCAGATGAAGTGGTAGATCCATTTTTAATTATTTGAATAATCTCCATACTGCTTTCCATAAATGTTGTGCTAATTTACATTCCCACCAACAATGTATGTGTTCCCTTTTCTCTTCACCCATGCAAAGGCTTAAATATCAGACCTGAAATCATAAAAATTCTAGGAGAAAGCCTAGGAAAAACTCTTATGGACATTGGCCTAGGCAAAGAGTTTATGGCTAAAACCCCAAAAGCAAATGCAATTAAAACAAAAATAAATAAATGGGCCTTAATTAAACTAAAAAGCTTCTGCACAGCAAAATAATCAACAGAGCAAATGGGCAGCCTACAGAATGGGAGAAGATACTCACAAATTACACATTGGACAAAGGACTGATATGGAATCTACAAGGAACTCAAACAAATCAACAAGAAAAAAGAAAATATGGGATGAGGGCCGCATGGCGGCTGGTGGTGGTGGTTGTGTGGGGAGAAGGGAAACCTCTCAGTTTTCCATTCTGTGACTGCTTTATTGCCTTAGTTTTTTCCTACCATGCTGGCCATTGCTTCTGTAATTGCAATTTTTAAAAAGTATTATACGATGTCACTTTCATTAACATCTACATGTGCAGAAAGGAATCTAGACGTTTACCCCCCAAAAAAGCAAGTAACCTCATTAAAAAGTGGACAAGATATAAACAGACAGCCCTCAAAAAAAGATATACAGATGGCGAACAAACATATGAAAAAATGCTCAGCATAACTCACAATTAGGGAAATGCAAATTAAAACCACAATGAGATACCACTTTACACCAGTCAAAATGGCCATTAAAAAATCAAATATTCTTTTGATGGTTTCTTTTGCTTTGCAGAAGCTTGTTAGTTTGGTGAGATCCCACCTGTCTATCTTATTTCTTAAGGTATTGGCCTTTAGGGTTCTGAATAGGAATTGGTTGCCACTTCCAATTTCCATAAGGGAGTCTCCTGAGTTTTCTAAGATTCTTATAGTTTGAGGTTTTATGTTTAGGTCTTTGATCCATTTAGAGTTAATTTTTGTGTATTGTGATAGGTAGTAGTCCTTTTTCAGTCTTCTGCATGTGGTCAGCCAGTTTTCCCAGCACCATTTACTGAATAGGTTCTCCTCTCCCCAGTGGTTGTTGTTGAAGGCTTTGTCAAAGAGAGTTGGCTGAGGAATTGAGACTTTGCTCCTGTGTCTCTATCCTGTTCCATTGATCTATGTGCCTGTTCTTGTACCAATACCAGGCTGTTTTGATTACTGTAACCTTATAGTAAAGTTTGAAGTCTGGAAGTGTGATACCTCCTGCTCATAGAAGGGGAAAAAAATATTTACCAACTCTGTATCTGACAAAGGCCTAACATGTAAGATTTACAAGGAACTCAAATGTGCCGAAAGAAAAAAAAACAAACAGCCCTATTAAAAAGTGGGCAGCACGTTTTAGTTCCTTGTAGATCCAGGATGTTAAGCCTTTGTCAGAACTGGTGTTGGCAAATATTTTTCCCAGTCTGTAGGCTGTCTCCCTGTTCTCTTGATGGTTTCTTTGGCCTTGCAGAAGCTTGTCAGTTTAATAAGGTCCCACTTGTCTATCTTCTCTCTTATGACCTGTGGGTTTCGGATTTTATTCAGGAATTGGATGCCAGTTCCGATTTCCATGAGGGTATTTCCTTCCTTTTCTAAGGTTCTTATGGTTTGAGGTTTTACATTTAGGTCTCTGATCCATTAGGAGTTAACCTTTGTGCATGGGGATAGATAGGGGTCCTATTTCAATCTTCTGCATGTGGTCAGTCAGTTTTCCCAGCACCATTTACTGAATAGCTTCTCTTCTCCCCAGTGGTAGGTGGTGGGGGCCTTGTCGAAGATGAGTTGGTTGAGAAATTGAGGTTTTGCTTCTGGAATCTCAATTCTATTCCATTGATCTATATGCCTGTTCCTATACCAACACCAAGCTGTTTTGATGATTGTAACTTTATAGTAAAGTTTGAAGTCTGGTAATATGATACCACCTACTTTTTTTTTTTTTTTTTTTGCTGAGGATTGTCATTATAAAATGGGCAAAAGATATGAACAGACACTTCACAAAAGAGGACATCCGAGAAGCCAACAAACACATGAAGAAATGTTCAACCTCACTAATCATCAGGGAGATGCAAATCAAAACCACACTGAGATACCACCTAACTCCAGTCCGAATGGCAATTATCAACAACTCAAAAAATAACAGCTGCTGGAGAGGGTGTGGCAAAAAGGGAACACTTCTACACTGTTGGTGGGAGTGTAAACTAGTGCAACCTCTGTGGAAAGCAGTGTGGCGATTCCTAAAAGCTCTAAATATCAACCTCCCATATGACCCCACAATCCCCCTACTGGGAATATACCCTGAAGAACTCCAATCACTCTATAAAAAATATACCTGCACACGTATGTTTATCGCAGCATTGTTCACAATAGCAAGAACCTGGAAACAACCATGCTGCCCAACAAAAGAGGACTGGATTTTAAAAATGTGGTACATATACACGATGGAATACTATGCAGTCATAAAAAAGAACAAATCATGAATTTCGCAGCAACCTGGATTGAACCAGAGTCTATAATACTGAGTGACCTCTCACAGAAACAAAGATCCGAGTATCACTTGTTCTCACTCATATAATGGACCTTGAACATCCAATGTAATGCTATAAGAAGATGACTGATGGTACTGGGAAACTATGGGGAGGGGGATGGGATTAACAGTAGCAAATATCTATCTGGGGATGGGGTAACACTTCTTATCAACAGGGTGCCTGAATGAAGCGTAATTGTATGCCTAACCCTTAACTGTACCCCATAAAATCATAATAAAAAATATTGATTATAAAAATAAATAAATAAAAAGTGGGCAAAAGACATGAATAGACACTTCTCAAAAGAAGATACACAGGCAGCCTACAGACACATGAAAAAGTGTTCAGCCTCACTCATCGTCAGAGAAATGCAAATCAAAACCACATTGAGATACCACCTAACTCCAGTAAGAATGGCCATCATTAATAAAACAAACAACAACAGATGCTAGTGAGGATGCAGAGAAAAAGGAATACTTCTACACTGCTAGTGGAAATGCAAACTAGTGCAACCTCTCTGGAAGACAGTGTAGTGATTTCTGAAAGAACTAGAAATTGACCTTCCATATGACTCAGTAATTCCCCTATTGGGAATATACCTGGAGGAACTTAAATCATTCTACAAAAAAGATACCTGCACATGTATGTTTGTTGCAGCTTATTCACAATAGCAAAAACATGGAACCAGCTATGTCGCCCAGTGAAGCTAGACTGGATTTTAAAAATGTACATATACACATTTATGCAGCCATAAAGAAAGACAAACATATGGACTTCACAGCAACTTGGATGGATTCAGGAGTCGATCATATTCAGTGATCTATCACAGAAACAAAGAACAGAGTACCATATGTTCTCACTCATAAGCAGACTTTGAACAATTATAACACTATAAGGGATTGGCAGTAATGGGAAACTGTCATGGTAGGGGTTGGGATTGACAGTTGAGGGAAACTGCTAAACGAGGGAGGGGCATACCTCATCAGCAATGCATAATCGATGTTTGTATACCTAACCCTGAATTGTACCCCACATCTTTATAATTTTTAAAAAATCAAATATTGTATTTGTCAGTTTTAGAATTTTCATGTTTTCACTAGCTTTTGTTTCCCATCTAATATTCTTATCTTTTCACTACTGCCAGAATATTTTATTTTCTTCCATTAAGCAAAGTTATAATAGCTGCAATTACCCTTTAAAAAAAAGTCATCTGGGGCATCTCAGAGTTGATCTCAATTGAATGTCCTCACTTTACTGATTCTCTGTATGTAAAGAAATTTTGAATTGTATCCAGCATTTGTGAGATATTTAAACTGTCCTAATATTCTTGAAAGGTTGTAGATATTTTGCTTTAGCAGAGAATTAGAGTGGTAGGACTCAAATCACAAACTCTGTCTCTGAGGAAGCAGCCTATAGTTACATTTAATTATTTTATCATAAGGTATCCTTCTCACACGTTTGTTTCAATGAGCAGGCAGAGATTTACATAGAATTTCTACACAGAATTTGGGGTCTGTCTTCTTTAACTGGCATAGGTATTTTCTGGAGCTACAATAACAAAATACCACTGTTCTAGAAGCTAGAAGTCTAAAATCAAGAAATCAGCAGATTCAGTTTCTTCTGAGCACTGTGAGAATCTGTTACATACTCCTATTTTAATTTCTGGTTATTTGCTGGCAACTGTGGTGTCCTTTGGCTTGTTGAAATTCATCACTCCAGTTTCTGCCATCACCTTCACATGGCATTTTCTTTGCATCTTCACAAGGTCTTTTCTTTGTATCTGTCTCTGTATTCAAATTCCCCCTTTTTATAAGGACAACTGTATGTTGGATTAGGGCACACTTTAATGACCTCATTTGGTGGTGATTACCTCTGTAAAGACCTTGTTTCCAAATAAGATGACATTCAGAGGTACTAAAGGTTACAACTTTAGCATATATATATTTAGGGGACAAAATTCAACTCATGAGAGATGGATAAAGCACAAAGGGTCATGTGAATCAGTCCTCTAAAGAAGAAGCTGAATCAAAAGATCAACCCAGGAGGGAGGTGGAGGAAACCTTTGCCATTATTCCCTCTCCTTCCTCTCTGCTACAACATGGCAGCAGTACAACATCCAAAATAGTTAGTAGAGGAAAATGAAAACTGAATAGACCATGCCCATGTTCCCTTTTTTGAGAGAAGCTTGGCCTGCTCTTTTGCAGGAGGAGCAGGAGAAGGAAAATATAATGATAAAAAGCACTGGAGTTTTCAGATTTGTGTTCTTTTTTATTAAGAATCTACTTTGATCAAAATAATTCCACTTCTTGATGTGATAATTCATTTCAACACTAATTTTAAATCTGATTTGCACTAGGATTATAATTAGCCTCATATCCTTAAATGGTTACCAAAAAAAGTATTTAGGAGAATAACGCTAGGATTTTTGTTCCACCCCAGTAGCAAGTAATTAACTTTCCAAGTTAATTTTCCCTTTGTTTTTAGCCTGAATATAGAGGGACAAAAGGAAATGTAATTCCCTTTGATACTTGAAACAAATTTACTTAGCTTGGGTCTTAACAAAGCTTTCATTAAGATCTGTGATTTAAAAATGCCACAAGCCTCTTGACAAGTGTTAGCTGAATTTACGGCATCCTATCAGATAATACTGAAACTTAAGGTACATTATTATCATTTCAGAGGAAATAACTTCAATACCCAGATATAATTGATAATTCATTTCCCTGGGAGTTATCTATAATTAACATTCTCATAGGTAAGTCCCTGCACATAGTGCTGTTGCTTTGAGACTTCCAAGACAGAAAAAATAAATTAAAAAAACAAAACAAAACAATATGTACATCAAAATGCCTGACCTACAAAGATTCCTTTTTGGCATCATAAACCCTAAAGACAGAGATTCTGTTACTCAACATGAACAAATAAGATAGAAACTTGGGATAAATTTGGAAACTGCAGCATAGCATCCTTAAACTATTAGGGCCTGAATTTTCCTGATTTCAGAAAATTTTGATCTTTTTTCTTTATAATGGATTGATTCAACAACAGGAGTACAAATGTACTCCCTTTTGGACACTGTCTACACAAAAACATAAATGAAGCCAAAAGTGTTTGGTTGGAAAACATTTTACATAACAATATACACTAATGAGAAATTTTGTATGTGATGCATGTAAGGCATAACTATTTTTGCTGGATGAATTGAATGAAGGTTTCTATTGTTTAGTTTCTGCATAATCAACACGATAGTCAGGAACTTCTTCAAACGGTCCAAACTGCAATATTCTCATTGCAATGTAGGCCTCTCACCCACCATCAATGTGACTGAAAAAAAATAGAGGTAGTTTCTTATATATTATATGTTTAAATCAATAACCTTTTGGAGAATATTGCTGAAATTTCTATTTAAAATACCAAAAAGAAAACCATAACAATTTCCTAGGAATGCCTATAGCAAGTAATTACCCAATTGCTCTGAAGAACTCATAAAACTTTACTGAGGGCCATAAAAGAAAATTTGAATAAATGTAGAAATATAATGCTGAATTTGAAGATTAAATGTTGCCAAACATGATAATTATTTCTAGATCAATGTGTGGGTTAATGTGATTCAATCAAAAATAGAGTGGAATTGTTTTTTACCTTGACAAAGTAATTCGTAAGTTTATCTATCCAAGTAAATGAGTAAAAATATTCAAGGAAATTGTGCAAAAAGGATGTTAAAATCAGAATTTCCCCACATTAATGATATAAATATCAAAGTATAGTAATGAAAACAATGTAGTATACAAAATATTAATAGCTTATAGCAGCTGAAGCTCAGACACAGGCACGAGAATTTAATAAATAACAAGAATAGCATCACAGATTAGTTGGAAATATGTTTATTCTATTGCAGATAAGTTATACAAATTTTGGAAGAAAGTCTCAAATAGAATTCCATAACAATTCTTAGTCCAAATAAAGATAAAATAGACATTTGATATATGAATATATTAAATGTAAAAATAAGTGCAGTCAATATTTTGGAAGATGTAAAGCTACATTAGTCTGATTTTCATCAAAGCAAAAAAGAAAATCAGTATAATTTATTGACCAAAAATATTTTCTAATCAAAAAACATCATGTAAAATTTGGAAGGCAGTAAGCAGATTTTTTAATGTCTCAATGGTCATGGGCCAAAAAATGAATACTGTTTACCCAGTGCTCCCTTACAAACTTTTTGAAGCCACAGAAAATGATAACACTAACAACCAAGACTGATAGCTAACATATAACTAGAGTCATGGAGAAATTTTTACTAGTTTACTTAATTTATGTAACTAAAATGACAAGAACAATTGGCAACTGACCCTGAAAAAAGCTTTATTCTTTGAAAAAAAGACTTGCTAGCATAAACAATGGCAGATAACACTTGATACCTGTCATTTACTCAGAAATCCCAAGTTGACACCACACAGTACACCAGGCATTGCCCTCAACTAAGTTTTCTTTGATGACATCGATTTTCAGAAAACCACAGGAGGTACAAGAGATGCAACTTCCCATGCCTTTGTGTTCTAGGAATTTCTGTAGCATGCTACTGAGGACTTTTATTATCAAGTCTATGTAGACAAGTCTTCATTATCCTGTGATAATTATTATCAGAAAAAGTCATCACTGAAAATGAGACCATGAAACCAAATTTTCAGTGTATGATAATAGAATAATTTGATAGGGACTTTATTTTGTGAAATAGGACTAAAATTTACTAAGATAATATATAAATAATTATTAGAAAAGGTAGAAATGACTTCATTCCTAGTTTAATTTTCAAACAAAATTATGTGACAATTACAGATTGAATTTTATATTTGACATTCACAGCAAGATCTTATAGTAGAATCAGGTTTTTTAAACTAATTTTGAGATATTTGTATATTTATTTATTTATTTATGAGACAGGGTCTTATTCTGTTGCCTAGTCTGATCATGGTTCAATGAGCCTCAACCTCCTGTCCTCTGGTAACCTTTATGCCTCAACTTCCTGGGACTACAGGCATGCGCTGCCATGCCCTGGTAATTCTTTTGTTTGTGTGTTTGTTTTTTAGAGGAGAGGTCTTGCTATGTTGCCTAGGCTGGTCTTGAACTCCTGGACTCAAGCAGTCCTCCACCTCAGGCTTCCAAAGTGCTGAGATTGCAGGTTTGAGTCACTATGCCCAGCTGTCTATTTATTTATGTATTATTTCAGTAAAAATTGAGTATTTGCAATAGTACTTATAATAAGCATTTTAACTGTTAATTGTGAAAGTTGAAAAAAAATTCTAGTTTGTAGAAAATTATCCAGTCTATTATACACAGAGCCTTATAAATGGTTATACTTTGGGCCAGCAATATCAAGTATTAAGTAATATAAAGAAGTATGTAAACATTTAGATATGAGTTCTATATTTAACTTATTTGTATTATTAATGAATTGGAATCAATACACACTTTTATTATAAAATAATCTATGCTCAACATCACTAATCATCAGGGAAATGCAAATCAAAATCATAATGAGATATCATCTCACTCCAGTTAGAATGGCTATTATCAAAAGATAAATAGTAACAAATACTGGTGAGGATGCAGAGAAGGGTAAACACTTGGACAATGTTGATGGGAATATAAATTAATATAGTCATTATAAAAAACAGCATGGAGGCTTCTCAAAGATCAGAAAATGGAACTACCATATGACCCAGCAATTCCATGGCTGGGCATAAATCCATAATAAAATGTATCAGTATATCAAAGAAATGTCTACATTCCCATATTTATTGCAGCAGCACTATTCACAATAAATAAGATATTTCTATCAACATATAAATGGATTAAAAAGGCATATGTAAACAATGAAATATTATTCATCCATAACAAATAATGAAATACTTTTATATGCAGCAACATAATAGAAGTAGAGGTCATTATGTTAAACAAAATAAGCTAGGCACAGAAAGAAAAGTATCACATGTTCTCACCCATATGTAGAAATGTAAAAAGTAAATCTCATGTAAGTAGAGAGTAGAATAGTGGTTACCAGAAACTGGGATGGGAAAGTGTGGGAGATGAAGAGAAGTTGATTAATGGGGAAAAAAAGTACAATTAGAAGGGAAATAAGTCCTAATATCTGAAAGTACAGTAGGGAAATTACAGTTAACAATAATGTATTGTATATTTAAAAATAACTAAAGATAATTATGATGTTTCCAAAACAAATATGAGTATTTGAATTACCCTGACTGGACAATTACATATTATAGACAATTGTACATTGTAAACATATATTAAAATATTACATATTCCCCAAAATATGTACTACTATGATAAATCAATAATGAATACATAATTTAAAAATTTAAATTTGGCACACATATATGAAATGCTATAAGTTCATTAAATAAGACTTTTTAAATAGTATTTCATGAATTAGTATAATATTACAATATAAGGCATTCATAAAAAATCAGGATAAAAAATTTTAGCATAGGAGGTTGGGAAGATGGCGGCCAAGCCAGTTGGACTATGTAAGTCCTAGTGTGAGTGAGTGAGTGTATGGAAAATTTTGTGTACATGCTGGTGAGTGAGTAGGTATGTGAGTGACTGACTAACTGATGGCTAGGGAGTTAGTGGCCAGGGCTCTCCTGGTGCAACAGCTGGTGCCGCAGCTGCTGGGCTTGGACATTAGTGATTCCTGGGATGCAGAAGCCAAGCACCAGTTTTTAAAAATCAACAAAACCCTTCCTGTGAAGAAAATGTTGGGAGAGACTTACTAAGGGGGGCTCATGAGCAAGTGGCCAGGGCTCTGGTGTAACAGCTGGTGCTGCAGTTTCTCTTCTTGGTCCCTGACTTTTCCAAGGTCACAGAAGCTGAGTGCTATATATATATTTTTTTAATCAACAAAACCCTTCCTGGGAAGAAAATATTGGGAGAGACTGACTAAGTGGAGGCTTATGAGCAAGTGACCAGGGCCCTGGTGTAACAGCTGGTGCTGCAGGTTCTTTGCGTGGTGCCTGGCTCTCCCCAGGTCACAGAAGCTAAGAACCACTTTTTTTTATATGGACAAAAGTTTTCCTGTGAAGAAGCAGTGGGGAGAGACTACTTCCCCAGGCCCTGCCTCACCACTGTAGCAGGAGAGACTGCCAGATCAAGGCTTTGCCTCACCACTTCAGCACCTGGCCAGGCACTGATAGCAGGGGCAAGAGAGGGAGTCCAGAGGTAAAGTTCCATGAAAAGGACATGAGAGGCACGCCACCACCATCTTGAAGGCAGGACAGGAAAGTACTCCAACTTGCTCACCACAGAGCAACAATCCAATCTCTGTGACTGGCAAATCAACTACTCAGGGGTTGATCATGACACAGAGGGAATATCCTGAAAGCACAAACTTTGGAGGGATGTGATGAGTGCTAAGTCCAGGCACCCCACCTCCTACCCTGATTCAGCCGTGGGACAAAGAATGTGGCCAGAAAAGAATGAGGAAGAACTCCAAAGAGATCAGTGGTGATTCTGGGACTGATCCAAACTCCCTCCTTCCCAGTAATACTCTGAACATCAAACCCATATAGCTGGGCCACAACTGAGAGGGACAAACCCAGGCAGAGCCTGGATACCAGTCACAATAGGAGAACTCCATTCCAGGATAAGTCTGGCTAGGGCACCTACCATGAGTACATACCAGGGAAGAGGCAATCCTGCACCTCCCCACCAGAGGAGATCTCCCAGACCATATAAGAGTGGAAAGGGGGGACTGCACCTCCTCCTTCCCTACACCTGCTCCTTCCCTGCTCCAGACACTGGGGAGAGAGTGAAAGAGGTGGAAGCTCTGCAGAAGAGATCAGAGTAGAGGAATAATTACAGAGTCTGCCACGAGATGGCAGATAGTTTATTTTAATTTAATTTTATTTTTTAAATTTTTTGCCTGTTTATTAGTTCATCTATTTTAAAAATATTATTCCTTTGTGCATGAATGTATATGTGAAGGTTTGATCTGCATGCCCCCCATATTTTTCTCTTTTTTTCTTTTATTTTTCTATTTCTTCTTTTGTTGTTTTCTGTTTATGTGTGTATGTGAATAATTGAGTGTTTGTCTTTCACTTTTGTTGCTGTTGTTGGTTTGTTTTTGCTCTTTTGGGTTTTTTATTTTTATTTTTTTAGTTTAAGGAGTGTGTCACTATATGTGTGAGGATTCAATCTGAATTCCTTTTTTTCTTGGTCTTTCTGTTTTTCATCTTCATTCACTTTGTACTACCGTGTGTGTGTTTAGTTTTCTTGTATTTATTTATTTATTTTTTTGCTGTTGTTTGCTTTGTTTCGATTTGTTCTTATTCCAGGTTGTTTTGGGGTGTGTGTGCTGTTCTGTACTTTTTTTCCTTTTTCATTCATTTTTTTAAATTCTAGTTCATCTTATTTCATTCTATTTTTTTCTGTACTCATTATTGCTGTCACTGCATCTCGAACTCAGTGGGTAAACACACATTCCCATTGCATTGTCATATAGAGTGGTGGCAGGGAGTGGGTCTCAGGGAACACATACCACAGTCAGTGAACATTGTAATTTTTCAAGTAGTCTCTGAAACCTAGCTCCCCATCCCCTACCTTATTCAACTTTCAGAACTACAAGAGACAGCAAAGTTTCCCACCCAGTCCTGTTTCAAAATAGAACAAATCCAGAACCCAGATCAGGGAAGAATAGAGGGCTGAGAAAACATCAGAAGGGAAAGCTCTCCCACTGACATTGAAAACAGAATTAAAGAGAAAAACAAGAGATCTGTCACAAATGAGGAAAAACCAAAGGAAAACGCCAGTAATTTGAAGTGTAACTAAGAGAAAACTCCTGAAAAATCAGACCTTGGAACCCAAACAATGGAAGTCACCAACAACTGGCACTAGAATATGACAAGGATTAAGGAATGGATGGAAAGAGTGAATAAGACTCAAGAAAGAAAAAATTGCAATACTGAATGAACTTGTAACAGAGATTTTGGCAATAAATAATTTCATCCAGGAAATAAATAACAAGATGACAAGCATGGAAAGCAGAATTAATCTAGCTGAAGAAAGAATGCCAGAACATGGAATTAACCTGATCTGTAAAAAACATAGAAAGAAATCTCAGAAAGAAAGTACAAAGTCTACAAGATATGTGCAAATATACCAAGAGGTCAAACCGATGCCTGATTGGTATCCCAAAAGAAGAAAGGGAAATGGAGAATACCTTGGAGCAAGTGTTCCAGGAAGTAATCCAAAAAAATCTTTCCCCATCTCACCAGAAATGTGACCAGACAAGCACAAGAGATACAGATAACTTCCACAAGACATCAGATAAGAAAAACCAACCCCTAGACACATAGTAATTTCACCTACACAAAGAAGTCACAAAAAAAAAAATCCTAAAGGCAGCAAGAGAGAAGGGTCAGACTACCTACCAGGGGAAACCAATCAGAATAGCAGCAGACCTATTGGCAGAAACAAGCAAGAAGGGACTGGAGTTCAATATTCAAAGTCCTCAAAGATAAACAATTTCAACCAAGAATTTCCTACCCAATCAAGCTCAGTATCATTAGTGATGGAGAAGTAAAATCCTTCCCACACATCCAATCCCTAAGAGATTATGCAGCTTCCAGACCAGTTCTACAGGATATACTTTAAAAAGTATTAAGCACAGAAGAAAGAAAAAAAAAAAGAATGATCACATACTTCCCAAGAGAACAGCAGAGCACAGAACCAACAGAGAATACAATGCAACAAGAAACTTGAAAACACACAATACATCAACACCAAAGCCAAAAGAAAACAAAGAAAAAACTTTATAAGAACTTCATGACAGGGACAAACAATCACCTTTCCATAATCAACCTGATAGTGAATAGACAAAATGCACCACTGAAAAGACACAGAAAGGCAAATTGGATAAGAGACCATGACCCAATTATTTGCTGCATCCAGGAAACTCATCTCACCACAAGGGATACACATAGACTCAAAGTTAAAGGATGGAAAACAAGTTTCCAGACAACTGGATCACAAAAGAAGGCAAGAGTCGGTATCTTAATATCAGATATAACAACCTTTAAGCTATGAAAAATTTTAAAAGGTATATAATGATAAACGTTTCAATCAATCAACAAGAAATATCCATCCTAAATATATAGGCATGCCATACAGGAGTACCAGCATTTATAAAGCAACTGCTAAGTAAACTAAAAAAAGATATTGACTCTAACACTATTAGAGTAGGGCCCTTGAATACCCCACTAACAGCCCTAGATAGATCATCAAGGTAAAAAATCAACAAGGAGATCGAGAACCTAAACTAGCCATTTGACCACATAGATTTAATAAATACTCACAGATTATTCCTTTACCTATTACCCAACAACCACAGAATATAAATTCTACTCATCACTTCATGGAACTTAATCCAAGATCAATCACATACTTGGACATAAATCAACCATAAACAAATTCTGTGAACCTTCTCAGACCACAGTGAAATAAAAACAAATATCAACACTTAAAAAATTTCCCCAAAGCCCACAAGACATGGACACCAACAGCATGATGCTGAACAACTACTGGGTCAACACTGAAATAAAAGCATAAATTAAAATATTTCTGGAAACAAATGAAAATGAAGAAACATCTTACCAAAACTTCTGGAATGCCATGCAAACAGTTCTAAGAGAGGAATTTATATCTCTATGAGCACACATCTAGAAAACAGAAAGAACAAAAGTGGAGAGCCTAACAAATCACCTAAGGGAGCTGGAAAGAAAAGACCACCAAAACCACAACATTAGCAGAAGAATCCAGATCACCAAAATAAGAGCTCAAATACACGACATAGAAGACAAAAATATCATAGAAAACAAGAAAAAAACAAAAAGCTGGTGCTTTGAAAGAATTATCAAGATTTCGGACCCCTAATCTGAATGACCAAGAAAAAGAGAGAAAAAGCCCAAATAAACACAATCAGAAATACAAAAGATCAAATCACAACTGACCTCGAAGAAATACAAAAGACTATCAGAGATTACTATGTACGCCTATATGGAAACAAACTTGATAACCTAAATGAAATGGAAAACTTTCTGACATCACACAACCTCCCTAAGTTGAAACAAGAAGACATTGAGACACTAAATAGACCAATAACAACCCAGGAAATTTAATCTGTCATAAGAAAACTGCCTACAAAAAAAAGCCCTGGACCTGATGCTTTCCAGCAGTATTCTACAAAATATACAAGGAAGAGCTGACACAAATCCTATTGCAAGTATTCTGGGCATTGAGAAAGTTGGGTTTCTCCCCAAATCATTTTATGAAGCTAATATTACACTGATACCCAAATTGGGTAAAACTCCAACAAAAAAAGAGAACTACAAGCTAATATCCCTTATGAACATAGATGCAAAGATCCTCACAAGATTCTAGCAAATCATATCCAAAAACACATCTCAAAAATCTTTTACCATGACCAAGTAGACTTCATCCCCAAGATGCAGGGCTGGTCCAACATTCGCAAGACCATAAATGTAATTAAATACAAAAACAGATGTAAAAACAAGAACTACATGATTATTTCATTAGATGCAGGAAAAGCTTTTGATAAAATCCAGCATCCCTTCTTGATAAAAACCCTCAAACACCTAGGTATAGAAGGAATATATTCAAAATAGTAAGTGCCATCTACAGTAAACCCATAGCTACATATTCCTAAATGAACCGAAACTGGAAATATTTCCCCTGAAAACTGGATCAAGACAAGTCTGCCCACTCTCACCCCTCTTGCTCAATATTGTGTTGGAAGTCTGAACTAGGGCAATTAGATAAGAGAAGGATATCCAAATAGGAAAAGAGGAAGTCAGGTTATCCCTTTTTGCTGATGATATAGTCCTATACGTTGAAAATCAAGAGAATCTGTCAAAAAAAACCTGCTTTCAGGACTTTGGCAAAGTCTCATGGTACAAAATAAATGTGCAAAAGGCAGTTGCATTTCTATACACCAACAACAAGCCTGCAGAGAACCAAATAAAAAGCACAATCCCATTCACAATAGCCACAAAAAGAAAGAAAGAAAGAAAGAAAGAAAGACTTTGGCATCTTCCTAACCAGAGAAGTGAAAGACCTTTACAATGAGAACTACAAAACACTGCCCAAAGAAATCCAAGAAGTTACAAACAAATGAAAAAATATTCCATGCTCATGGATAGGAAGAATCAACATTGTTAATATGTCCATCCTACCAAAGGTAATCTACAGATTTAATGCAATATCCATTAAATTACCAACATCATTCTTCTCAGAACTGAAAATAACAATACAGAAATTCATACAGAAACAAAAACGACCACGAATAGCCAAAACAATCCTTAGCAAAAGAAACAAAGCAGGAGGTATCACACTTCCAGACATCAAACTTTACCATAAGACTACAGTAATCAAAACAGCCTGGTATTGGTACAAGAACAGGCACACTGGCCAATGGAACAGGATAGAGATTCTGGAAGCAAAGTCTCAATTCTCAACCAACACCATCTTTGACAAAGCCTCCAACAACAACCACCAGGGAGAGGAGAACCTATCCAGTAAATGGTGCCGGTAAAACTGGCTGACCACATGCGGAAGTTTGAAACAGGGCCCCTACCTATCCCCATACACAGAAATTAACTCTAAATGGAGCAAAGTCCTAAATGTAAATCCTCAAAATATAAGAATCTTAGAAAATGCAGGAGACACCCTTATGGAAATTGGAATTGGCAACCAATTCCTGATCAAAACCCTAAGTGCCCATACCATAAGAAATAAGATAAACAAGCAGGACCCCATCAAACTGACGAACTTCTCCAAGCTAAAGAAACCATCAAGAGAGCAGGGAGACGGCTCTCAGAATGGGAAAATATATTTGCCAATTGTATATCTGAATAATACCAAACATCAAGTATCTACAACAAACTCAAACGCACTGAAAGTAAAAAAAACAAACAGCCCCATTAAAAAGTGGGCAAAAGACATGAATAGAGATTTCTCAAAAGAAGATATACAGGCAGCCAACAGACACATGAAAAAGTGCTCAGCCTCACTCATCATCAGAGAAATGCAAATAAAAATCACATTGGGATATCACCTAACCCCATTAAGACTGACCATCATTAATAAAACAACAGATGCTGGCAAGGATGCAGAGAAAAGAGAATGCTTCTACACTGCTTGTGGGTATGCAAACTAGTGCAACCTCTTTGGAAGACAGTGTGGCTATTTCTGAAAGAACTAGAAATTGACCTTCCATATGACCAGCAATTCCCCTATTGGGAATATATCTGGAGGAACTCAAATCATTCTACAAAAAAGATACCTGCACACGTATGTTTGTTGCAGTTCTATTCACAATAGCAAAAACATGAAACCAACCACGCTGCCCATTGAAGCTGGACTGGATAAAAAATTGTGGTACATGTACACAACGGAATATCCTGTGCAGCCATAAAGAAGTACTAACATATGGACTTTGCAGCAACTTGGATGGATTCAGAGTTGATCATACTCAGTGGTCTATCCCAGAAACAAAAAACAAAGTACCATATGTTCTCACTCATAAACGGACATTGATTTATTATCATAATACCATAAGTAAGGGATTGGCAGTAGTGAGAAACTGACGGGGAGGGGGGAAGGGATTGGCAGTTGAGAGAAACTGCTAGGGGAGGGAGGGGCACACCTGATCAATAAAGGTACCTGCATAATCAACATTTGTATACCTAACCCTGAGTTGTACCCCACATTTTTAAAAAATTAGCATAATTTTACTTTCGAAATAAATTTAAGTAAGAAGAAATATTAGGTACAGTGGTAATTATAGTGATGTTTGTAACAATACTAACTATAGTGCTGTTTGTAGCAATAACAAGTGAAAAAACTAAACCTTTAATAAAGAGATTGTACTATAATATAGCCATAGAATGTGACATTATGTATACAGTTATTATGTTAAAAGAAAAGTTAATGAATTGGCAAAGTGTTCATAATATATTAAGTGGAGAAAATAAGAATATATTTGATCTAGAGAATGTTTCTAACAATACAAAATTGATATACAAATGCATATATGTTTGTCTGCATTTTTCTGCAGAAATACATGCATTGAATAAATACTAAAGAAATATAACAAATGAACAACAATATTTTTTTGCCCAGTGGTTAGATTAATTTCATCTGCCAGTTTTTTGTATTGTGTTCTATTCTTTCTGTGTCTTTTTAAATTTTAACAGTGTGTATATATCAGCTTAATGACCAGGAGAATAGGTTGTATATGCTATGCATGTGTGCTTATGAGTTGTGGGTTTATATACAAATATTCTCCAGAATATTCTCCAGATAAATATATATTCAACTTCCTGTCTCTCTCTCTCTCTCTCTCTCTCTCTCTCTCTCTGTGCTGCATAAGATGAAAGTACGTTGTACACACACTATATTTACTGTGCTAGATTTCATAGTCATGTCCATTTTTCTTTTTGGCTACAAAACTGGTTTGTATTTCTTTATGCTTCTAATTCAGATTTTTTGAGTTTTGGGGGTTTGTTTTTGCTTATTGTTTGCTTGTTTTCATGTTTTTGAAAAGAAATTTCTTTGTGTTCCAAGAATATTTTTAAAAATTTTAATTGTTTCTAAAACACAAACCATTTTGGGAGTACTACTGGGTAATTAATAAGCATGTACACAGGCAAGTGCTGGACACAATTAATTTAGTCTGTAACATGACTTGAAATTGGTAGCTAATTTTAACTACATTATGAGTACTTTTTTATGAGAAATTTTTTCTTTCTATATTCACAATTTTAACCAACAACTTAGTTGGAAGGCATTACATTTTCATTAATTCAAGAATAAAAGCTTTGCATTTATCTTTCTACTAGCTGAAACAAGTAACTAAGGACACAAGAAGACCAATTAGTGAGGAGTACATATTAAATAAGTCCAAAGCAAAGAAACAGAGGGTGAGTCAAAAGGAAAAGATTTTCCAGATCTGCATGGCCAATGCAGTAAATTTACTGCAAGGTCAATGTGACATGTACTATTCCTTTCGTTAGTCAAGGTTTGAGTCTGTTTGGAACTATAGAAAATGAATATAGAGTAGCACTCCTCTGCATATGTTTAAATGAGACAAAATTGTATCATTCAGTAAATATTGGAATCTTCAAATCTAGCACATGAGACAATGCTGATAAAATCATTTTTTGCAAATACCCCACCACTTTGTCTCCAATATATTTTAACTTACTTTAAATGTTATAAAGGCTTTTATAATGATGAAGATGTTAAAATTTCCAAATTATGGAGTCACTTTAAATTCTCTTTCCTGAAGAACAAACCAAAAGCTTAGGAACAACAAAAAAAAAGAGGGGTGGGCGGAGACGAATTCTACCCTTGGATTCTATGTATTACAGCTACATTCTACATTTTGTCTTATTGTATAAAATGGGGAATATTTATTTATTCCATTAGTCCCAGGTTTGTTACCTTGCACACTGTGAATGTTGTGTTGAGGAACAGTCCTGTGCGTGGTAACATTCCTGGCCTCTATCCACTAGATGCCAGTAGCACCCCTCAGTTCTAACAACAAAAAAGGTATTCACATGTTGCCAAATGTCCCTGGATTGGGAGGCGGGGAGCATTAAACCACTCCCAGGTGAGAACTGCTGAGTTAGCCTATCAGTCAGCACCTAAACATTTTGGTATCTTACTTTGTGTCTGGCACTGTGTTAAGTGCAGAAGACAGTACAAATAAAATGCAGTCTTAGCTTCAGGGAGCTGAACTTCTAGAGATGTGAACAATCCAAGAATGGGTGTATGTTAGTAAGTACATGGTATTTTCTTTACTAAAGAATCAGTGAAAGTTTGCTAAGAGAAAAATGTGAATAAATTGAATCCTGAAGAACATAAGTAATATTTAATTGGATTAGGAATCTTTACAAAGCCATTACAAGGATTGCAGAAAGGCATGATTTAATGAAAGACAATAGTATATTAAGAGAAGAGAGCTGCATACTAAAATGATGCAGGGTATATTGAAAGCTGAGGCTAGACAAGTTCATTCACACTGACATTACTCTAAAACTAAAGTAAACGAATCATAGAATAAAGGATGAATGAAAACGTAGCAGGTGCCACTTGTCAAGTAAGAACACCTCATTTTTGAAATCATGTAATATAGCCTAATTCAACTGAATTGCTTCAGAAACCAAAGAATGGGTCAAGCTATCTCACTTTCAGAAATCCCTGTCTTCTCTTTGTAGGATTTTTTTTAAAAAAGACTTTGGTGCTAGCAGTATTCTTCATGCACGTGTAAACCACAGACAAATTAAATTTTATTTAACATTTTAGAATATACTGATTATATGTATATTATGCTGACCCAGGTTATAGGAACAAGGGAAGAAAAATATGAAAATAAAAATCAATTCTTTGCACTGTGATTGTATTGATCCACTTAATACTAGTGCAATTTGAAGAATCTAATTCAAATCAGCAGATATTTTAGAGGATTGCCATGTGCCAGATTTTTTTCTAAAGAAAAAAAGATGTTTGAAGTGCAATTTCCATCCTCTGGGAATAGTTAGCCTGATAAGAAGATTGCAAGTACAAAATTAGAAGTAATAAACAATTTTTAGCTAGTATTAGTACTGGACACTATATTAAGGCTCAAAGATATGAAGACAGAACACAGTCCTTATCTACATGATCTTTCAGGCTAGCAAGAGACTAGCCATCATTAGAAATCTTCTGAAAACTGCATGTGGGATCACCAGGGAAATTTCACAGAACTCTTCATTATTGCCCAGACTCTGAAAATCTCAACCATCCATTAATATCTCCATAGTTTCCAGAAAATCTCCATAGTTTCCAGAAAATTAAAAATGGAGAGTTGATATCCTGGTAAATTAGGAAATTGTTCAAACTTTTTATAGGTATAACAAAGATTATGTATGAGAGACAAACTCAGAAGTAACTCACCCACCCAGAAGCCCAAGAACAGATTATCATTGTTGAGCTCACCTCCTGTGGGGCTCCTTACCCAGTCGTTCACATTAGAAATGGTCTTGATCTGATGATTGGGTGGATGGACAGAGGCTCAGATATCAAGTTGTAGCCATAGCGTACAATGGACACACTACCCTAGTTCCTGTTATCTCAGTAATTTCAATTATTTTCTTAGGGGGATGTGTGAGAATGAGCACATCACATTTTATAGTTGGAGATCTGAGACACAACTTCATTAGAAGGGAGTTGAGGTTGCCATATAACAGTGTATTGCATACTCATATAAGAAATTAAACTAGCAATGTGCTTTCAACTTTAGGTCAGAAAAAAATCTGACCATAGGCTATATCAGACTGAAAAGTTGAGTTGAGAGAATCCAACAAGTGAAGCGAAATCCCTTGGCAATTTGAACCATAACAGATAAAAGGGATCAAAAGATTCTTATGGTGTAGTTGTCCTCAGGAGGGGAAAGAATCAAGTGTCTTGTGTTGGGATGTGACCATTCTTTATTTATTTTGTATTTTTTATTTTTATGGAAGCAGGATTTATTGAGAGAACAGGAAAGCTCCCCACAGTGGGAGGGGACCCGAGGAGATTGCCCAGGATGTGATCATTCTTATCACTTCATTTTCTCCTTTACCTCATGGCACCCAAATAAATCTCTTTGATAATCATCGTAAGTTAGAAAAAAAATTTCCCAGAGGATCCAGAAGAAGTAGCATGGAATCTATACTATAGCATGAAATCATAGCATGGAAGAAGTAGTATGGAATCATGATAACATGCTTTTGTTTTATAGAAGTTAGCTCCTTGAACAAAATCTATTGACTACCATCATCTGATATTCTGATTTCCCTTTCAACACATATTCCTTTGTGTAGAGTAGATTTGAAGTGGCTTTATCTTTGGAATCCTTGCAAAGTTGAAGGGCTGTTGGGAATGCACTTAGTTAGAGGAATATATTTATTTGGTTTACAGCCATTTCCATGTGTAGGTAAAGCCTTTCCAAATCTCCGAAGTTTGTGCATGACTTCAAGGAATATCCCTGCCTACTATTGTGCTATCTGATTCTTGCAATATAAGGATACCTGCACAAAAATCTTGAGGGTGATAGAGGGAAAACAATGTTTACAACTTAGAAAATTCAAGCACAGATTGTGTTAATATACCCATGATCTCTTCAGGTCCTATTTTGCCATTTTGTGTACTGTCTCCTCTGGTTTTGGGAGTCAGACATGCCAGGGCTGGGAATAAAACAAACATCTAACTGGCCTGAGAGTATGGAAATCGAACTTCCTCTGTACCTAGCCAGGACACCACTGAGATCAAGACAGCTATCCTTTGTGGATTTAGCCTGATATCCCCTACATTCATGGCTTTCTCCTCTTGCCCAGGGGGAATTCTTCACTTAAATCACTCATAGAAGAAAACTAAACTTGGAGTCTGTTTCTGGGGAAACTGATTTAGTACAAGCCTAAAACTACTTAAGATGTTTGGAGTATTTGTCAGCTTTTTTACGATTATAATTAAATATAATTTCTTGTGTTACCATTGAATAAATGTTTGCTCTTTTGCCTAAGTTTATAATTTTGTAGTTTATCCACTCCAAATCTACCCTACACAAGAAGGATAGCAAAATGATATAAGATTCAATTCCCACAAGAACTGGACCTGTCCTGCATGGATTAGACTGGAATGGGCTTTCATCTATATTTGGTTTAAGTGAGCAGGAAACTGAAGAAGAAGGTGAAACATCAGAGCCAATGTTATGAAGGACAAACATACTCTCTTCAGTTGCAACACAGGGAAATAGTCCTTGGGAGTTCTAATCCAAATCAATGTGATTGATTACTTTTAATTTACTAAGTGGAACTGTACAACTTTTTTTCTTTTTGGTGTTTAGTTCCCTGAACAATTATTTGGTCAGCTACTTCACCATACTCAGGAAGAATCTCAAAGAACACTCAGTTTACAGTAAATCAAATCCAGAAGTGAGTAGTGATAGCAAATTTGATAGCAGAGACATAAAGGTAATTGGATATCTTTAAAATTTAATAATTTTACATAATTTATGCAGCCAGTTTTGCTTAAGGTTCCAAAATTCTGCTAATAAGTTTAATATTTAACATTCCATGTCATCTGAATCAGAAACGAAGGTACACTACTTTTAATATTATCTTCTACACTATACCTTGTAAGTTTGTTATGAAAAATTTCAATAATTTATGTATAACACTTTATTTGGGACAGTAAAGTACATTTACATTTGAGTGAGTTCCTTGATCAATTTTCACAACAGATATCTCCTCTTTGACCTATATTTTAGATGATTTTATATGGATTATGGGATACATAAAAGATTTTAAAATGCAATCCTAAAATCATGTGGTTCTGGAGAATAGTTGAAGTTTAATATTTTAATGTCTTTCATAAATTTCCATTAGGTTTTCTAATACTTTGAGTCATTTCTTTTAGTTCTAGAGATAAATCATTTAAGAAAAATTTTACATTGATATTTTAATATTTCTATATAGAGAGATTTATAGATATTCAATCATAATTTTATACTGTATTGAATTCCTTTATCATCTATTTAAAAATTATTTTATTCTTCTTAGAATATCCAATAATTTTTCTTTATTTTTATATATTTTCATCATTTCTCGACTATCTTGTAACATATGTACATCATCTAGGCTTCTAATTTTATATTTCATTATTGTATCTTCCTGGGCTTTTTAAAAGTCTTTTAATTGTTAATTTATTTGTGTTAATTGTTACTTATAGGGCACTATAAATGTTTAAGGTTATACTTTTCCCCATAATCACAATTTTTACTACATTTGATATTTTAATTATAGTATCATTCTCATTATTATCTCCCTAATAGTTGATTATTGCATTACTTCTTTATTCATCAATCCAAAAATCCTTGAGAAGATTATTTTATGGTTAGATACTTTGTTTTTATTTTTAGTTTTTCTACTTAAGTTATTGTAAGTATTATGACTAGTAAGTAAGGTCTATAGAATGTTTATTTTTGTGAATCTATTGATATTTTATTTGAATCTATAATATAAATGTTTAACAGCTACTCCACAAATTCTTGAAAAAAAGAGGTTGAAATTTGATATTGTTTTCACAAAATTATTCTTATTATATTTTTCCAAATCTCAGACTCACGTATTATCCACCCAATGTTCCAAATGGTTTAGAAAAGTCTGTTTTCCTCTGTTTCTTTTATTCCATAATATTTCAGCTTTAGGTTTTCAATCAGAAATTTCTATCTATTTTTAAACTCTAGGATGCAACCTTGTATATTTCATTGTTTACACTCATAATGTTTTATCTTTTCATTTCTTAGTCTCTTAAGTTTACTTTGCACTCCATTGGTTTGGCTTTTTTTTGTAATATCTAACCTAGAATTTTATGTGATTATTGAGTGTCTAAATTTAACAAGGTTAAATTTCACCTATGCATAATGCAATGCCCTTGCTAATACTTAAGAATGTAGATTATAACTTATGTATAATTTTCTCCCAAACTCAATCAAGAATTGAGCAGGTTTCTTTTGGAGAAATTTGCAACCTGATTCCAAAATTTATAAAGAAATCTAAAGGGTCAAAAACATTCAAGCAATTTTGGAAAGGTATAACAAAAGTAAAAGAGAATTTATACTGCTATACTTATGGACTTACTCTAAAGCTACAGCTATTAAGAACATGTAGTATCAACTCAAATACAGAATAAGTGAATAGATAATCCATAAACACACATGCATGCTTGGACAAAAGTTAGGAAGCAAAATAGAGTGCAAGGTCTTCCCCTTCCCCAATAACATGGAAAAACTGGACATTTGTATGGAAATAAGCTTATATCTTGTATCTCTGTCTTATTCTAGGTATAGATATTTCAAAACAATTATACATAAAAATGTGAAAGGTAAAATCAAAAAGGTTTCTTTGAAATAGCACAGGATAAAATATCTTCATGAAATTAAACAGAATTTTAAAAAGTATTACCCCAAAATCAACAGGTTGATTAACTGAATTTCATTAAAAATAGAAACATCCCCACAGTCAGCATACTGCTAAACAGAAATTGGAATCATTTCCCCTGAAAACTGGAACAAGACAAGGATGCCCACTCTCACACCTCCTATTCAACATAGTTTTGGAAGTCCTAGCTAGAGCAATCAGAGAAGAGAAGGCAATC
>NW_007253287.1:551552-577944 GCF_000164805.1 Carlito syrichta
GAATGAAAACTACAAAAACACTGCTCAAAGAAATCAAAGATGACACAAACAAGTGGAAAAATATCCCATGCTCATGGATTGGAAGAATCAACATTATTAAGATGCCCATTCTACCTAAGGCAATCTACAGATTTAATGCATTACCCATCAAATTACCAGCAACATTCTTCTCAGATTTAGAAACAACAAAACAGGAATTCATATGAAAACATAAACAACCAAGAATAGACAAAACGATTCTCAGCAAAAAATAATAATAATAATAAAAGCAAGGGGTATCACACTCCCAGACTTTAAACTTTATTACAAAGCTACAATATTCAAAACAGTCTGGTATTGGTACAAGAACAGGCATATAGACCAATGGAATAGAATTGAGATTCCAGAAGCAAAACCTCAATTTCTCAGCCAACTCATCTTTGACAAAGCCTCTATCACCAACCACTGGGGAGATTAGAAGCTATTCAGTAAATGGTGCTGGGAAAACTGACTGACCATATGCAGAAGATTGAAACAGGACCCCTACCTATCCCCATAAATAAAAATTAACTCTAAATGGATCAGAGACCTAAACATAAAACCTCAAATTATAAGAACCTTAGAAAATGCAGGGAACACCCTTATGGAAGTTGGAACTGGCAACCAATTCCTAAGCAAAACCCAAAATGCCCAGGCCATAAGAGGTAACATAGACAAGTGGGACCTCATTAAACTGACAAACTTCTGCAAAGCCAAAGAAACCATCAAGAGAGCAGGAAGACAGCTCATAGACAGGGAAAAAATATTTGCCAACTCCATGTCTGACAAAGGCCTAACATCAAGGATCTGCAAGGATTCAAACGTGCTGAAAAGAAAAAAACAAACAGCCCCATTACAAAGTGGGCAAAAGATATGAATGGAATATTAAGCAGTCATAAAGAACAAAATCATGAACTTCGCTAGAAGCTGGATGAACTTAGAGTCTATAATACTTAGTGATCTTTCACAGAAACAGAGAACTGAGTATCGCATGTTCTCACTCATAAGTGGACCATGAACAAGAAAAGGATTGACAGTAGTAGGAACTGCAGGGGGGGGGATGGGGAGGTAGGGTGAACAGTAGTCGTAATCTTCCTGGGGAAGGGAAGGACCACCTCATCAACAAGGGTACCTGCACAATGAATATTTGTATACTTAACCTTGAATTGTACTCCACAATTTTAAAATAAAAAATTTAAAAGTTAAAAAAATGAAATAAAATAAAAAAATTAAAATAGAAACATATGTTTTTATCAGAGACATAAATAAGAGAATGAAAGGATAAGCCATGATTTCAACTCCAACAAACAAAGAGCTTGGAAGTTATCATTTCCATTCTGAAAATAAGCAACCTTTATTAAATCTATCAGATAATTGAAGTCACAAGACAAACTGAAAACATTTATTCTTTAACCCACAAATTCTTGAGAAGATTATTTTATGGTTAGGTATTTTATTTTTATATTTATTTTTACTTAAGTTATGTTGGATTGTAACTAGAAAGGGTGGTCTAATAGAATGTTTATTTTTATAGATTCATTGATGTTTTCTCTGAGTCTATAATATGAGTGGTTAAAAGATAACCCATCATGCCCCAAAACTTAGGGAGACAGGTGAATACAGAGACCAACAGCTTTCCAGCAGATGAAGTTGCAAATAAAGTGATTGTCAGGAAGATAAAAATTGTAATTGACATTGCTAGAGGCTGAGTGTATTTTGGCTTGAAAATTAACTCCATAGGCTCAGTCGTAGGAGGGTCCCCATGTTTCACATGTTTTACTTTCAAGAATCCCCATCAAAATCCCCACAAGCTTTATGCAGGGGTGGGTTGGGAAGGAACCATTTTGAAATACTCCCAGACTGCTGGGCTCAGTGGCTCAGCCTGTAATCCCAGCACTTTGGGAGGCCGAGGTGAGTGGATTGCCTGAGCCCACTGGTTTGAGACCCGCCCAGGCAACTTGGTGAGACCTCATCTCTACAATAAATCAAAAAATTAGCCGGGTGTGGTAACGCGCACCTGTAGTTCCAGCTACTTGGAAGGCTGAGGCAGAAGGATCGCCAGAGCCCAGTAGGTCGAGGCTACGGTGGCCGGGAGCATGCTACTGCACTCCAGTCGTGGTGACAGAGTGAGATTCCAACTCAAAAAAAAAAAAAAAAAATACTCCCAGAGTACCATATTAAGATCTTTCTCCCAAGAAAAGACCTTTGTCAGAGCCTTAACTGAATTAATGGAAGAACAGATAACTGCAGGTCTCTTTAGCCTCTTTGTGTCACAAAAAGAGACAATTTAAAACGGTTAAGAAATATTTTAGGAAGTCATAGCCCAGTAATTTGGGCCAACTGAAACATATGAGATTTAATTATAACATTATAGAATGCTTCCCTTCCCCAAACCACATCAAAAGGGCTCTACTATAACAGTGAATTATAGCTAAAAGAGAAGCAAGACAAAGATTCAATTTAAGAAGGTATTCATAAGGAAATTCAAAAGCAATAGGTGAGGGAAAAAAAGATTAGGAAACTAGAGGAAACTAATGACTGTGGCATCTTCAACTGAAGAAAACACAGAACCTCACACTAAAATTCTGATTGTTTAATTTCTTATTGCTAGATGCATTATGTTCAGCATAAATAAATAAATGGTCAAGGCATTCTAAAAAGTAAGAAAAAAATACAATAAAAAAGGCAGTGGAAGCATGAAAATTAATATCCACATACAACATAGATTTTGGAATTTTATTAGAGAAGTTAAAAATAACTTTGATAAAGTTTTTAAGAGCTCTAATGGAAAAAGTAGGCAACATATAAGAACAGGTGGTAATATAATCAAAGGGATGGAAATTAAAAAAAAAAAAGAAATGCTAAAAATAAAAAAAACACCATAACAGAAATGAATAATGACTTTGACAGACCCATCACTTGACCTAGTCAGTAATAGAAACAATGAACTTGAGGATATATCAATAGAAACTTCCTTAACTGAAAAATAATACAGCACAAAAATGAAAATAAACAATTACAAGAACAACCAAAAAAGAACAAAATATTCAATAATTTGAACCAATTACAAAAGAGATAACATAATTGTAGCAAATATGCTAGCAGGAGAAAGAAATAGAAGAAATATTTAAAGTAGTAATAAATAAATATTTAAATTTTTAATGACTGGGGATTTTTAAAAATATTAATGATAGACAAGAAATCACATTTCCACGTTAGCTAGGGAAAACTAAGAAGGATGAATACCAAATAGCTACACATGGGCATAACATGCTCATACTTCAGAAAGTCAAAGACAAAAATATTTTTAAAAAGTCAGGAAAAAATACCTAGCCTATAGAGGAATAAGGATACAATCTACACTGGGCTTCTCAGCAGAAATCAAATTATAAGGGAGTGGCATGAAATATTAAAAGTATAGAGAGAAAAAAGAAAAGAAAAGAAAAGAAAAACACCAACATGGAATACTGCATCCAATGAAATTACCCTTTAAAAGTGAAAGAGAGATGTTTTCTCAGAAAAGCAAAACTAAGAGAATTTGTAACCAGTGACGATTCCTTTCAAAAAATGTTAAAAAGAAGTTCTTCAGGGAAAAATAAAAATTATACAGGTAAGAAAACTGAATTGACAAAAAGAAATAAAGAATATTAAAGAAGAGCTGGGCTCGGTGGCTCAGCCTGTAATCCCGCACCTTTGAGAGGCTGAGGTAAATGGATTGCCTAAGCCCGCGGGTTCGAGACCCACCTGAGCAGCGAGACCTCATCTCTACAATAAATCAAAAAATCAGCCGGGCATGGTAGCACATGCCTGTAATTCTGGCTACTTGGAAGGCTGAGGTGGAAGGATCGCCGGAGCCCTGCAGGTCGAGGCTGCAGTGGCCGGGAGTGGCCACTGTACTCCAGTCTGGGCGACAGAGTGAGACTCCAACTCAAAAAAAAAAAAAAAAAAGAATATTAAAGAAGGAATAGATAAAGGTAAAACAAAATTTTTAATTTTTCTTATTCTTTTTTTTTTTGGATTTATTATGGATTTATTAAATAAATGACAACAAAGCCATAAAGAGTGAGAGGAAGGAATGAGAATTCTTTGTTACAAGGTACCGACATTATCCATAAAGCAAAATGATATTATTTGAAAACAGATTTAGATTAGTTGTAAATACATGTTCCAAACTGTAAGAAAAACACTTATTTTTTAAAATATATAATTAATATACAAAAAGAGGAGATAAAATGGAATCTTGTAAAATGTTCAATCAAAACAGGAGAAAGCAGAAAATGTGGTGAAGATTTTTTTTTAAAAGAACATAGTCAACAAGTAGAAAATATCTGTGAACATGCCAGATATTAATTCAACTATATAAATAATCACTTTAAATGAGAATGGTCTAAATATACCAATTAAAGACTTCCGAATGGACAGAAAGAGACCCAACTATATGTTAATCTAGCTGTCTACAATAAACCCACATTAACCAGAAAGATGTATATAGGTTAAATGTAAAAAACTGAAGGCACACCATATTAACATCAATAAAAAAAAAGCTGGAGTAGCTATATTGATTTTGAACAAAGTATAACTCAGAGCAAGGAAAATCATTAGGGACAACAAAGGGCATTCGATAATAATAAAATGATTAATTTTTCAAGATGTAATAATTAATGTATACAAACCTAACAACAGAATACAAAATTATGTGAGGTAAACACTAGTAGAATAACAAGGAGAAATAGATAAAAACCACTAGCATAGTTGGAGAGTTCAACATCTCCCCATCAGTAATGAACAGATCAAACAGGAAGAAAATCAGTATGAACATAGTTGTACTAAGAAACAGTATCAATAAACTAGGTCAAATAGATACTTATAGATAATTTCATCTAACAACAGAGAATGCTCACTCTTCTTCAACTAACCTGAAGTTTTTACCAAAAGAGATCACATTTAGCACCATGAAACATACTACAACATTTTTCAAAACTGGAAGTCATGCCAAGTATGCCCTCAGACAACAATGGAATTAAACTATATATCAATAAAGCAAAGAAAGTTGGAAAATTGCAACTAGTTGGAGATTAAACAACTTCTAAGTAACACATGGGTCAAAGAAAAGTTTCAAGAAAAATTTAAAGATGTATTTTTAACTAACTGAAAATAAAAAATACAACTTACCAAAATGAGTGTCATGGGGAAAAAAGCAGTGTTTAGAGGGAAATTTATAATATTGAGTGATATATATCAAAAGGTGGACATCCCAGAGTTTACTTGTATGATACACTCTGGTTGCAAAGTCAATAAAAAAAACCAGCTTATCTATCATGACTTTGGTGCAGTGTTATTTTAAGGAGGTTCCAAAGTCAAGAGGCATGAAATAACTTTGTCTAAATAGGTAGGAAATAACACTCTTTGAATTACTTGCTAGGCTACCTCTGATTTCACAATCCTCTACCAAGGGTGAGGGTCAAGATGGCCAACTGAAGACATTGCACAATTGCAGCTCTCTGCAAAGAAACCTGCATGGAAGGACAGATTTAGTGCTTTGAGGGTCCACCTGAAAACTCAAGCTGAGGTGTATCAGACAATCACTCAAGGATAGACAGTTCTAAGCCCTGGATACCCCTAGAAGTGGCCCTAACCTGAGAATGGGAGATTGCCTCTGAAGACAGAATAGATGAGCAAAAACAAAGCTTTTCTTCTTTACACATCTTACTTTAGTTTCTGCAGTCTCAGCCAAGGAAGAGACAGATTAGAACCCCCTCCCCAAACCTCCCACACTGGCCAGGCACAGAGCGCTGCCCTAATTAGAGATAGAAGCACTGACAGGGGCCATGTAGAGGCTGGGGAACCCCAGTACCCAGGATCCCTGCACTGTGGCCACCAGTCACACCATGGAGAGGCTCAGGGCTCAAGAGAAAACACCCTGCCAAGGTTATCTGTACTGCATGGGCACTCTCCCCTCCATCCCTCCTCAGCACCCAGTAGGGGTGACACCAACAATCTGAAGTTTCTCAGGGGTCACTATTATTACCATACCCCTCCCATAGAGCAGGGTGAGATCTAAGAGTCAGGGCACCTCTGCACAGCACGGCAGTAGCCCTGCCCATCGGTAGGCAGAGGAAGAAATAACAACTCCCCATTGCTTCCCTTTCATTACCCCGCAAAAGTGGTAGTCCTGCTCTGATGAGAAAAGGCCCCTCTACACCCAGAAGAGGACCTGAGCCAGAGTAGACCTGCAGGGCCCTACCTGTCAATTTTGCTGACAAGTCAAGCAATCTAGAGAGGAGGACCTTGGATCTCCAGCCAGGACCCCTTTTGTCTGTGCTGGAAGGAGGAAGACACCCCATTTTTGCCAGACTGTACTGGTGAAACATTTCCAGATAGCTTTCCCCCATATCACTACCCTTCCTGCCTGTCACTGCTGCCTCCTACCATGGGTGGGCCAGAGAAAAGAAGACAAGCAGATAAAAAAAGTCAAAAATAAAAAGAGAAAGGTCTTCCCTCACAAATGAGGAAGAACCAGTGAAAAAACACCAGCAATACTCAAAGTCTTAATGAGCTGACACATAAAAAGGACTTCCTAGATCACAAGCAATGAAGCCCATCATGAGTGACATGTCCTTGATGATAGACATAGAATTTAGACTATGGAAGGTAATGGGATTCAAAAAGATCCATGAGCATGTGGACACAAAGAGTATCCAGGCTATGAAAACAGTATATAAAATGAAAACTGAACTGACCATTATAAAAAGGACCAGTCTGAACTTCTGGAAATGAAGAATTCTCCTCTGGAATTTCAATACACAATAGCAAGCCTCTACAGCAAAATTGGTCAGACAGAGGAAGGAACCTCAGAGCTTGAGGATTAAAGTAATGAACTAAATGAATCCAACAAAACCAAGGAGACAGGGTTTATGAAAAATGAATAAAGTCTACAAGAGGTTTGGGGTTATGTAAACAGACCAAATCTACAGTTGATTAGCATCTCTTAGAGAGAAGCAATTGAGTACACCACAAAACAAATCTTCCAAGGTGTCATCCAATAAGATTTTCCTTATCTTGACAAAGATTTAGACACAAGAGATTCAGAGAACTCCTGTAAGGGATCACATGAGAAGGCCATCCCCAAGGCACATAATCATCTCCCCAAGGTAAGCATGAAAGAAAAAATCCTAAAGGCAGCTACCACGAAAGACCCATCAGAATTCCAGTAGACTTATCAGAGAAACCCTACAAAAGAGAAGGGACTGGGGTTCCATTTTTAACATTCTTAACAAAAAGCAATTTCAGTCAATAATATTCTGTCCTTCCAAGATAAACTTCATTATTGAAAGAGAATTAAAATACTTTCCAGATATCAAATCCCTAAGAAAATATGCCACCTCCAAACCAGCCTCCCCTCTCCAGGAGATGCTTAAGAAAGTTCTAGACACAGAAACAAAAGAATGGTTCCACACATCACAAAAGTACAGAATCTACAGAACATACAAAAGTGCAGAATCTACAGAACATACAAATTAACCACAAAACATAAAAAAGTGAAACAGGCTCTTAATAGCAATATGACAGAAACAAACCTCCCACATCTCAATAATTAACTTAAATGTGAATGGACTGAATGTACACTCAAAAAGCTTAGAATGGCAAATTAGATAAAACAGCATGATCCATTCATCTGCTGCCTTCAGGAAACCCATCTCACTTCAAATGACATCCACAGGCTCAAGGTAAAGTACTGGAGAAGGATCTTTCAGACAAATGAAAAATAACAGCATAGGTAATGATTCTCACATTAGACAAAACAGACTTTAAAGCAGTAAAAGTTAAAAAACACACTACATAATGATAAAAGACTCAGTCCAACAGCAAGAAATTTCTACCTTGAATATATATGCAGCCAACATAGGAGCACCCAGACTTATAAAACAATTGCTAATTAAACTAAGACAAGACACAGACAGCAATACAATTATAGTTGGAAACTCTGATACCCTGTTAACAGCCTTAGATAAATAATTGAGGCAAAAAACTAACAGAGAAATACAGAACATTAATTCAACACTCAACCAATTGGAGCGAATAGATATCTACTTCATATAACAACTGCAAAATACCATTCTTCTCATCAGCACATGGAACATATTCCAAGTTTGACTACATACTCAAGCATAAATCAAGAGTGGCAAGTCTAAAATCAATCTAGCATCTTCTCAGACTACAATGGAATAAAAATAAATACCATCACCAACAGGAACCCCCCAAATCACACAAATACCGGAGACCAAACAACATGCTTCTGAGTGACTTTGGATTAACACAGAAATCAAGGCAGAAATTAAAGATTCCTAGAAACAAATGAAAACAAAGACACACACAATAAAACCTCTGGGATGCCATAAAAGTGGTGCTGAGAGGAAAGTTTGTAACATTGCACATACATATCAAGAAAATGGTGATTTCAAGTAAACAATTTAATGTTGCACCTAAGGGAGTTGGAAAGACAAGAGCAATCCAATGCCTGACAAAGTTGAGAAATGGAAATCATTAAAACAAAATCACAATTAAATAAAATAGAGACAAAAATTTATACAAAGGATCAACAAGATGAAAAACTGCTTTGTGGGGATAATAAATAAGATCAACTGTCCCCTGGCCAGATTGAGAGAGAGAGAATTTGAATAAACACAATTAGAAATGAAGAAGAATGTTACAAGTGATCCCAAAGAAATATCAGAAATTACTTTGAACATCTGTATGTACGTAAACTAGGAAATCTAGTGGAAATGAAGGAATTCCTGGCATCACACAAACTCCCAAGATTGAAATAGGAAAAAATTGAAACCATAAACAGACCAATATCAAACCAAAAATTGACTTAGTAGTAAAAACCTCTTTACCAAAAAAAGCCTGCTGACAGATGGTTTCTCAGCTGAATTCTACAAGAATGCAAGGAAGAACTGATACAAATATTACTGAAAGTTTTCCAAGCAATCAAGAAGGATGAAAACTCCCTAGCTCATTTTATGAAACCAATCTTCCTACTATCCCAAAATGGCAAAGATCCAACAAGGAATTCAAACTACAGCCAATTTCCCTGATGTAGATAGACACAAAAATTTTCAACATGAATCTAGCAGATTACATCTAACAGCACATTTCAAGGATCAACTACCATGACCAGGTATGCTTCCTTTCTGGGATGCTAGGCTGAGTCAACATACACAAAACATAATCTATCATATAAACAGGTGTAAAATCAAGAATCTCATGATTTTTTCATTAGATGCTGAAAAAACATTTGATAAAATCCAACATCTTTTCTTGATTAAAAACCCTCAAACACCTAGACAATGCAGGAACATTCCTCAAAATAATAAGAGCCCTCTAAAACAAACCTGCAGCTAACATTATACTTAACAGGCAAAAGCTGAAAGCATTCTCCCCTAATAACTGGTATAAGACAAGGCTGCCTGCTCTAATCCCTCCTATAAACTGGAAGTTCTAGGCAGAGCAATCAGAGAAATCAGGCAGGAAAAAGAAATTAGGAGTATTCATATAGGAAAAGAGAAAGTTAAGTTACTCCTCTTTGAAGATATGATTCTAATCTGGAAAATCGTAGTCTCTCAAAAATTCCTTGCACAGATAGACTGGTCAAGTCTCAAGACACAAAATTAATCCTAGAAAAAAAATTGCATGTTTATACACCAATAACAAGCAAGCTGAGAACCATATAAAAAATACAATACCATTCACAATAGCCACAAAAACAATAAAATACCTCAGCATCCATCTAACCAAAAAGGTGAAAGACCTTTACAATAAGAACTACAAAGCACTACCCAAAGAAATCAAGAATTACACAAACCAATGGAAGAATATCCCATGTTCGTGGACTGGAAGAATAAATATTGTCAAGATGCCCATTCTACTCAAAGCAATCTACAGATTCAATGTCATCAATATCAAATTGACATGATCTTTTTTCACATATCTAGAAAAGACAACACAGAAATTCACATGGAAGCAAAAAAAGAGCCAGAATAGCTAAAGCAATCCACAGCAAAAAAGAACAAAGCTGGAAGCATCACACTTCCAGATCTCAGATTTTACAAGGCCACAATAACCAAGACAGCATAGTCCTGGTACAAAAATAGACACATGACCAATGGTCCAGGATAGAGAATCCAGAAATAAAACCATGGTTCTTCAACCAACTCATCTTCAACAAAGTGACAAAAGCAAGCTTTGGGAAAAGGAAGCCCTGTTTAGCAAATGGTGCTGGGAAATCTGGCTAACCACATGCTGAAGAATGAAACCAGACCCCTACCTATCACCATATACAAAATCAACTCAAAATAGATCAAGGATTTAAATGTGAAACCTCAAACCATAAAAATCTTAGAAGAAAACTTATCAAATAATAAGTAGGCAATGAATTCACGGCTGAGTCCTCAACAGCAAATACAGCAAAATCTAAAACTGACGAGTGGGACCTTATCAAGCTAAAATGTTTTTTGCACAGCAAAATAAACCCTCAAGAAAGTAAGAGGCAACCCACAGAATGAGAAAAAATACTTACTAACCATGCATCTAACAAAGGACTAATATCCAGGATCAATAAGGAACTCAGACAAATTAACAGGAAAAATACCAAATAACCCCATTAAAAAGTGGGCAAAGGACATGAACAGACATTTCTCAAAGAAAGACAATCAAGCAGCCAGCAAACATTTTTAAAAAGGTCAGCCTCATTAATCATCAGATAAATGCAAATCAAAACTGCAATGAGAAATCACCTCACACCATTCAGGATGGCTTTCATTTAAAGAGTAAAAAAAAAACAGGTTTTGGCAAGGCTGTGGAGAAAAGGGAACACTTCTGTACTGTTGATAGAATGTAAACTAGTTCAACCTTTGGAAAGCAGTGTGGCATTTTATCCAAGAATTAAAAATTGAGCTACCATATGGTCCAGCAATCTCAATTCTGGGAATATACCTAGAGGAACATAAATTGCTCTACCACAAAGACACCTGCACATGTATGTTTATGGCAGCACAATTCACAATAGCAAAAACCTGGAACGACCCATCGAAAGTGGACTAGATAAAGAGAATGTGGTATATGTACACAATGGAATACTACACAGCCATAAAGAACAAAATGATGTCGTTTGCACCAACATGGATGCAGCTGGAAATCATCATTCTAAATGAATTAACACAGAAACAGAAAACTGAATTCCACACATTTTCATTCATAAGTGAGCCCTAAACATTGGGCATGCAAGCACAAAGGGGGACCAAAAAATGCTAAACACTGCTAAAAGAGGGAGGTAGGAGGGAGGGGGTACAAGGGGTACACAACCACCTATTGGGTGCCAAGTCTACTACCACTACCAGGAGAAGAGAGGGCTGGCTAGAAGCCCAAACCTCATCTGCATACCATTTACCTTTGTAGCATATCCTCACAAGTACTCCTCAACTCTAAAATTAAAATAATAAAAATAAAATCACCTGCCAAATAAAGGATTTATAAATTGCCCTTAAAATACCTAAATGATTAAATTAATTATTTTAAAATTAATAATTTAAGCTTCCACTTTAGGAGAGTAGAGAAAGAAGAACAGCACAAACTGAAAGCAAACAGAAGAAAATAAATAATAAAAATTAGAATGGAAAGTGACAAAATTGAAAACAGGATATAAATAGAGAATATCAACAAAAACGATTCTTTGAAAAAAATTAATACAATTGATAAATTGTAAGACATCATTAGGATAGCTGACTAAAGGCTTTCAGCACTCACCTCCTCTACAAAGGACCAACACAGTAACTAGATAAACACTTATCTACATTGAACAAGACATCCTGGGAGAAACACCGGAATCCAATAGAAAAACAACAGAAAATCTTTGAGGCAGAATGAGGCATCTGGCCAGGTTGACTGGGGAAGGAAGAGAGTCCAGGATGTTCTCTTTATCTACAGATACTTAAAAATAGCTAATTTAGTCACATCTGCCGTCTCCCTTTTGTCAGGTAACATATTCAGATTTTAGGGATTAGGACAAGGAAATCATTCAGTGAACACTAGCCTGCCCGAAGCCAGATGTCCTTCAATGGGTAAATGGTTAAACAGACTAAAGTACATTTACTTCATAGAATGTTACTCCTCCATAAAAAGAAACAAACTGTTAATACATGAACTAACTGGATGAATATACAGAGAATTATGTTGAAATAGAAAAGTCAGTACCAAAAGATTCCATTTACATAGCATTCCTGAAATGATGGTGAACAGGATAAAGAAAACGGAATATATACATAAGTATATATGGGTATGTATACACCATGGAATACTACACAGTCATAAAAAAGAACCAAATCATGTCCTTTCCAACAACATGGATGCAACTGGAGATTATTATACTAAGTGAATTATTACAGAAACAGAAAACTGAATATTACATGTTTCTCACTTAAAGTGGGAACTGAACACTTGATTACACACAGATATAAGAATGGAAACAACAGACATTGGCAACTCCTAAAGGGTGGAGGAAGAGGGGAGTTAGGGGTTAAAAAAACACCTGTTAGGTACTGTCGTCACCCTCACCTGGGTGACAGGCTCAGTAGAAGCCCATACCTCATCATTGTGCAATATACCTATGTTTCAAACATATGCTCCTTGTATCAAAAAATTTTAAAGTACAGCATAGCACATAAAAAATTAAAGCAAAATTCAATTTCAATACTTATTTCATAATTTGTCTTCTTCTTGATAGTGTTTACCCCCAGATGCCTAGGAATGCTAAATGGCTGCATCAACCCCACCATTGGCTAGCTACCCACTACAAATATCTGATTTACTAATATGCACTACATTGCTATCTTTTCAAAATAATAACTATATTTTTTGGCAGTCTGCATTGAAGAAAGTGCTGGAAGCCTCAATTTCCTTGACTCTTCCCTCAAGTCATTATTAGCCATTATTGATAAGACCTAAGTCACTTTTTGGAGAGTCAAAGAAATTCCTGAGCCTGCTATTGTAAAAAGCACAAAAAAACATTATTTCCATATAAACAGTTTGGCTATTTCTTTTTCTATTGAAATGCCTGTTGTAGACATTTGTTGTAGAGTTCTCTCCTCTTACCAATTGACCAACTGGTTTGTCACCCTTCAGTCATAGAAAGTGAATCTAATTCTCTGAAGCTAATCGATCAGGAAAGGAAACCTGATGACAATTATCTGGGCGACTCAAAAACAACAAATGTTTCAGTTGCATTTGCCTAATGGAAAAGAAAACAGACTTGATGATTACTTGATAATAATAGAATAAGACATTTATTTTAAAAAATAGAAAAGAGAGTAGCAATTGCCATGGATTAAGGAGAGGTTGTGGGTAGGAGGCAAGTAGATGTCATTATATGAAGGACAACAGGAAGGATTTTTGTGATAAGGGAAATGTTATCTATTTTTACTGTATCCTTATCAATATCCTGGTTTGATGTTTTTCTATAGTTTTAGAAGATGCTACCATTTGGGAAACTGAGTGTAAATTTCATGGGATCTCTCTTACATGTGACTGAATCTGCAATTATCTCAAAATTAAAAGCTTAAATAATTTTTAAAAATACTCTGGCTTTCATCTTTCTCATTCTCTCTTGCTCTCTCCAGGAAGCCAACTTCCACATTGTGAGCTAACCTAAAGGAAGGGAAATAAGGCAAGAAATTGAGGGAGATTTTCATCCAACATCTAGTGAGGAACTGAGGTCCTTAGTCTGACAACCTGCCAACAATCCAGTGAGTAAGCTTGGAAGCAGATTCTTCTTGCATCCAGCCTTCATATGAGACCACACCTCCAGCTGATGCCCTGATTGTAGCCTTGTGAGAAATTCTGAGGTAGAATAACTGAGCTAAAGTACACATAGATTCCTGACCAAAAAAAATTATAATGATAATATTTGCTGTTTTAAGTCACTACGTTTTGGGGGGTAATTTATATGCAAGAATAAAAAACTAATGCAATGTCCTATAACCAAGCAAATATATTCATAGTTATATATCCAGTATAATATGATGACCATACACTTGGGGTACATACATATATTGGCATTGTTTGTAATTTAGTATTCATATTAGCATTATTGTAATAGCCAAGAGCTAAAAACAACCAAAATATTCATCAGTAGAATAGTAGAATAAATAATTTAATCTTTTCTATGATGAGGTATCATGTAAACAAATGCTTTTCTTTTCAGTGGGTGTTGTTTGCTTGTTATTGTATTCTTTTTTTTAGAATAGAAAATATGGTTTTGGTTTTTTTACCCGCCCCTCCCCTATATAGTTTATTTAAAAGTAAATATGAGAGATAGAAAGAAAGAGAAGATTCATCTCCCCAAGGTAGGGAAGGGAGCCAAAGCCAGGAAATATGATCTGGTCATAACTCAAAGAGCACATGGCCACACCATAGCTTAGCAAAGTAATGGCATGTAATTGTATTCTTATAACAGAAGTCACTTAATATCTCCTACTCTCGTAACAAGTATTTTAATAACAGGATTAAAACTTTATCCTCCTGTAATTGTAGCTAGATCTTTCCAAAAGGAACATACTTAATTTTTATTTCTGTAATATATATATATTTGATATATAAACATTATATATAAAATGTATGTATATAAACAAGTGTATGTATATACATAATATATTTGTGTGTATATAATATAAAATACAAGAGTGTGCATACCTTCAAATACAGAACAGATAGAAGAAAACTTCTATCATTAAAACTTTTCGATTACATTTGATAAATGGTCTAAAATCCCAGGATTATATTGAGTTTAAATTTTCAGGAACCCCATCCCTAAAATTCTATTTGTGACTATTAATTCAAGTAAAACACAAAAGGTTCTTGAAGAAATTACCATTAAAGGACACTCTGTTATTATTTATCAAGTTATTTCTAGAACTAGCCTCCTTAAAGCACTAATCCATGCTTCATTCCACATCTGTTTCTACTCAGATGCTTTTATCACCTTCTCATGACTCTATTCATGCCTTGGCACCTGAAATACTCCCAAAGGATACCACCTGCCAGGATGTCTTTCTTTTCCTTTCCAGCCAATTCTGGATCCACTGAAATTTCTTCCTGGTACACACCTGGTATCTTTTCTGTGGATGTCCTCCAATTTTCTCCAAAACTGTGAATTTAAAATAAAGGTAGTAAAATTACATAGCATACTCTTAAATCCAGGAGGAAATGACTATGTAAGATATATTTTAGAAAGCTACCAAGAATAATAATGATCACCTAAAATTGGATAATGATTACTTAAAATTGGCCAGCCTTTTCATACAAAAGAGTCAGCATGCTGTGGTGGATGGAATAAGAATGGAGGCAATGTACTCAGACTGCCTAACTGCTCTTTAGGCAAATTGCTTAACTGCTCTAAGTCTCAGTTTGTCCATCAGCAATATGGAGTCACAGCAGAATCTGTCACTGAAGGCTGTGAGCAATAAATGAACGATAGTTCATGAGTACACTTCAGCACAGTGCCTGGCATAGTGAAATCATTGTCAGCTGCCATATTGTTTTATATAACCATATCTATTGCTGTTATTATTTTGCATTCATGTCTATCAGTCCCAATTTCTTGATTTAGATAGGACATGCATGATGATTCTTTTGTTTAATTACCCATTGTTCTTTATATAAATATATTTTAGCAGCTTTCTTGTAAAAATATAGAGAAGTCTGGTTTCAGAGCTTTTAATGAGATAGTGCAGTGACATAGAGTGGTTAGCACTTTTTTTCCCATAGAGAACCTAAAAGAGTACTGAGAATATGCTTTAAAAAATAAAATGAATTTGTATCCCATGCTAACTATGCTCAATCACTGCTGCATGGAGCTTGATGTTGAGAAGGATGCAGCAGTCATGGTCAAAAATCAGCCTAAGAGAGGGTGGCATGTGTGATACCGGCCACAGGTGCAGGAGAAAAAAACTTCCACACCTTTGATACATGTTTTGCTATGTATCTATTGACTAACTGCACACATTCAAAAGTACATAAAGGAACTGGTAATTGTATAATTCCAGATTAGCTCTTGGTGGGATTTGTCATTCCATGAAGTTTAAAGAAAACAAAATTAGTAGCACAGACCCCAGCTGTTGACATTTCCCCCTGCTTCTTGGCACCCTATTATCTCAGCTGGTCTAGGCATATCTCAGCAATTACCATAGTTCTGCAGGCGGCTCTCAGGCCACTTAAGCTGACACTTTGAAATATTAGTGGGGAAATGCTGCAGGTGCGGTGAGCTGGCAGAGGCCCAGCAGCAAGTTTGCTTCAGCCCAGAATTTTTAAAAAGTTTTGTGGACTATCGCTTATGTTATTAAGCTGTTACAATTAGAGGCCAAAATCCTATTTTCTTTGGCAGGCATCTTGTTTCATCTACAAAGCACCATCACTCTCCCAATGAAAAGGAAATCGCCAATTCTAGGATGCTATTGTGGACGTGATCATCACTGCGCCTGCAATCAGGGAATGTGAAGGGCAAGAGCTGTATGCAGCAGTTTGACAGGACAGAGAATTCTTCTGTGCCTACCAAGTCTTCTCACTCAGGTTTCTCACTTCTGAGACTTCTCAGAATGCTTCACATGCCTCTGGTTTCTATCACACAGCCTCACATATAACTCTGTGAGCAGGTTCTTTCTCCCAGTGCTTCCACCTGTATTGTTTTTATTTTCTTTGCTAGATAGTGATCATCTCTTATACACATAGGTATTAGGTAAGATGAGTAGCACAGATGAGATGCAAATCATATATAAGCAAAATCACTTTTTTGACCCTCTTAATATTAAATGATATTAACAGTGTATTATAATTGTTGTTAGAGGTGGTATGGAAATAGTGGCTGTGGAGGAAGAAAAAGTCCTTTTCCCAGTTAGAGATGCATTGGAGGGCTATGCACAAAATGACACAATGTCCGGGATTTACTTAAAGTAATGTAATATAAAACAACAGTGTGACGGACAGGTAAACTAAGATTTGTTAATTATTGAATATTAATTAATGGATGTGAAGGGAATTATAATAGTCTCTCTACCTTTGTATATATTTGAAAGTTTACATATTAAAATGTTAAGAACACTTTAAGTGGTCCATAAAGGACTGTGTGTGTGTGTGTGTGTGTGTGTGTGTGTGTGTCTGCACACAAATATGTACACACATAGTTATTTCAGTCAGCATTATTATTCAGGAAATGTAAGCAACAAAAATAACTTTGGGCCATAGAGCTACTTACTATTGCTAGGGTTTTGGTTCTAAAGTCAGAGTGCAAGGTGCAGAGGAGTTGATGTACCTGCAGCGTGAACCCTTTTTGGTTCGGCATATGGCTATGCAGAATTAAATTAGATTGGATTTTAGGCTTTAATTTTTAGCACAGGCCCACTGAAATTGGGAAGCACAGCCAATTTAAGCATTAAGGGACTTAGCCAAAGTCTGTAAGAAACCTGATAGATTTTGAAACAAGCAAGCAACAACTGCAAAAACTATATGAAAAGATATATTCAAAAACACAAGAGATCCATAAAATTGAAATTCTCAAACACGTTCAAGTAACACATAAGATGTCAAGAAAATGGAAACAGCAATAAGATGACAACAAATAATAATATGACTAACTTAAGCCCTATAATATAAATAACTACTTTAAATATACATGGTCTAAATATACCAATTAAAAGACAGAAGTTGTCAGAGTGAAGTAGATAATAAATCAGAACAAACAAAAACATGACCCAACTACAATACAGTCTACAAGAAAGCCATTTCAAACATAATGACAAGGATAGGTTGCATATACAATCTTACAATGTCATAAAACTTAGCAGTAAAACAGAATGAACTGTTGAGGTATGTAGCAACTTCCATTGGCATCATATTTACTTTGAAAAGTCAATCTTAAGATTACATACTACTTATGATACCATACGTATAATAGTCTCAAAATAGCAAAACTATAGAGATGGATAACAGAGTAACGACTGATGGGGAATAGCGATGTGGAGAGTAAGATGAAGGGTGCAAATACTAGGAGGTAGCATGAGGGAGTTCTTTAGTCATTGACAGAAGAGTTCTGTAATTGATTGCAGTGGTGGGTGGTTTCACAAATCTATTCAAGGGATATAATTGCATAGACACACACACACTCTAAATGAATGCAGCTTTGGAAAAAAATGTATCAGACTTGAAAATGCCTGTGGTCTAATTAACAATAATATACAAATAACTATTTCCTGGTTTTGATATTACACTGCAGCTATAGAAGATGTCCCAACTGGGGTGACAGGGTAAATGAAAAATAGGATTCTGTACTATTTTTGCAACTTCCTTAATACATTCTTCTTTCAAAATAAAAATTATAAAAAAACTTATCTGAAAATTTGTTGACTCTTGAGCCAACAAGAGGAGTGTCTTTTTTTCTACTTTTGAAACTGGTAAGTCTTTGTGGCTACTGTGAAAAATTTTTTAAATGACAGAAGTGATGTTGCATGACTTTGGAGGCCATTTCTCTTCTGTTGATAATTCTCAGATGATCTGATCTGGTGCCTTCAGCTGCCATGTAAGAAGCCTACCAATCCTGGGGTCACCATGTGTGGAGCTCACTGAAAGAGACCATATAGAGAAGAAGATGCTAAAGGAATCCCAGCTCTTCCAGCCCCGCTGTTTAATTATTTCCAGTTCTGGTACCAAATCTTTTGGTGGAAAGTCTCTGAGACACCTTCAGACCTAGCCAACATCTGACTGCAACCACATGAGAACTCCCAAGGCTACTTGAGCTCAGTCAACCCTCAGCATTGTAAGCAAAATAAATTGTTATAATTGTTTTAAGCCATTGTTGGTTGTAGTTAATCATGCAGAAAGTGATATCAAGAACACAAGATAAGACAAACCCATGATCACATTAGCGAGGCATGGGCCAAGTTGCAAAAGGAAGATGCATTGTACATACCTAATGATTTTTGGTTGCGAATTACAATTAAGCATAATTTTCCTGCTACTTGGCCTTCCCCAATGCCTCTAAGCCTATTAGGGACGACTCTGCTTAAGATTCTGCAAGTTCAATCTCTTGGTCACAACAGTTGAACTCATTAATGTTTTCTGGTAACTCTCACTGTCTATTCTTTTCCTTCATTCATGATGAGAAAATAGAGAGAGCTCTGATGCAGGACTTGGATGACTTGTGATCTAGTTGACTCTAACACAGTCAGAATTATTTTGATTTACAAGCAAAGAAACCTAACTCAAAATGGTTTGAATTAATAATAGATAAGTACAAAAATAAATAAATGATAGTACTGTCTCAGACTACTGAAAATTCCAGGAGGTTGATCCAGGACCCTCAACAACATCATCAGAAACTGGTATTTCTTTGTTTCTCTTCTCTATTGATTGCTATGTTGGCTTCATTAGGAGAAGGGTTATTAGTCAATAGTCTGGCAGTTCTGAGACTATATCCTGTCAGCTAAATATCCCTAATAGAAAAAAGATCTTCCTAATTTCTTATAGCTCAAGGACGTTTCCACCAACTAATGTGCCATTGGTCTGGCTGGAATTATTAGAACATATCCAATCACTAATTGGTCAAACGTGGGTTCCATGCCAACCACTGGACCTTGGAGCTTGATGGCAGGCCCTGGACCTGTTCTGGTGGGCCTTGCCTAAACTATAGGTACTGAGGATTAAGAAGGCTATTTCCTAAAATGAAAACTGAGAAGCTATTACTGTGTTCGTGAGAATAGATGTCAACAGGACTCTTTGGCTCTGCATATCCCATCTAAATTTCCTGGGCCTCTATTTATTCATCAGTAAAATGAATGGATAGATCACTTGATTGTTAAATTCCTATCCTTTTTGAAAGTTTAGTGATTTACAATGATGCAGCCTAAACCTATTACTGTGATAGCACAAGGAAAACCACTTATTTTTGATACCATCATTGTGATGATTTCTGACACTGTAGACTGTCAAAAACAGGAGCAGTGGTGGTTTGAATCTGTAAAATATAGACACGGAAAGAAAAACCTGAAACTCTTGTTCTCTCTTCTTCTCTTTCCCTCTTGAAACAATCATACAATATAAATCACTTGCCAGGATTGTAAATCATGCAAACTGGTCAAAGATCCGTAGTAACTTAAGTCATCATCTGATTGTTGAGGCGTAGAGCCCAGGAAGAATTCTTTTGTTTTCGGTCTTTGCTAATGAAGCCTGTTTGATGGACAGCCCCAAGCATTTCAGAGTCTCTGAGAATCTACCATGATTCAAAACATCCAAGCACTGGCAGGCTGATTTAACGAGGCACTGCATTAGAAATGATTACCAAGATGATAGAAGTGTCTCGTGAAGCTGAATGACTTAGCGTCCTGCCTGCCATGAGGAGCCTATGGGTGCATGCAAAGCAGCTTGATGCTATAAATGTGGACACACAGAAAGAAGGTGGTCAGATTAGTACTCTTCTAGAAATGCAATTAGCCTTTCATTGCTCCCACTGCCACTGAATTAATGGGTCTCTTGTTTCTTTCACACCTCTGCTCACCCCTAGGATCCTGCACCTAGCTGCAGAACAAGTTCACACAGAGCGCTTCCCAGGTGCTGAGCAAGCCATTTGCACTTGTCACTAGCATTTTTACCCCTGACTTGCTGAAGCGCAGAATGGAACGTTTCCTCTCACATTTCTCTGAGAGGCACAGATACAACTTTCCCCCTTGTGTTCATCATTGAAGTCTCCTTGGACCTCTCACCCATACCTCTGAATTGTAATTATGCCCTGAAAAGTACACACATTTGCCGAGTTTTATTGGAACTCTCATGTGACTGTTGATTTTCTTCTCTTGCCTCATATTAATAATAACAACATTCATGAAATTAACTTTGAGTGCTCAATATGTGGTAGGCGCTGCTCTGTGTGTTTTAGGTAGCAGATCTAGTTTAATTCTTATACAACTATTTTCCACATTTTATAGACAAGGAAATAAAGAATTAGATGGTTAGGGAACAAGTCCAAGATCATCCAAAGAACTCAGATACAAATTTATTTGATGCCAAAAATATTTTACTCAGCAAGTTATATTTGTTCACATTGCATTGGCATAGCAGAAAGAAGGAAAGTACTCAAACTGGTAGAAACAAACTTAGACAGTAGACTTGGTATTGATAGCTCTGAGATTAGTAACCATATGACTAGAGAAATCGGCAAATTAGGGCTTCTGTGATCTTGGGGATTTGAGGCTAGATAACATTGACCTCGGCATTGAGAGCCCAGGGAAATTGGTGTCTTGGAGATCTGGGAGGTTTTATCTGGGAGGCTTGGTGCCCTTTATGGAGCTGATCATTACTGGTGCATGGTCCTTGGGCTTCCCAATGTTTTGTTGCTGCCTACCTCTCCCTCTGGAAGCATCAGGAATCAGAAGAGAGAAGAAAAAGGAGGGACTGAGGCCCAGCAAGTGAAATCAGTTTTGTGAGGCAGAAAGTGGCACACAAAAATTTCCTCATGAATCTCTGTGGTGTTAATTTGTGCCTAGGGTATTTCCGGGGACTTAGGTCTTACTTAGCTTCACCTACCGACTCTCAGGTCATTTTAAGAGTTTTCCAAGACTCTATTTGATACTGATGAATACTATTCCCCCTGCCGTACCTATAATGTAAGAAGAAATAGATTTGTTGTGTCTTTTATTATTTATTTACATTATAAAGAATGATTGTGTGTCTTCTCCTCTCTACCTTTAGGTGTCCATTACTCAATCATGGCTAAAGTTCAACTGCTCCCAGGAAATTATCTCTGCTTGTTCTAGAATAGTGGTTTATTTCAGAACTCAAATTTTTATATCATTTACTGTCTACAGCATAGTATAAGACAACATTGCATCTTGGCCTAACCTGCATTCTCGAGTTATTTAACTTCTGAGTCATCAAATTCACTAATTAAATTTCTGAGGCTGTGTAGTATTAAACTTCAGTGAATTTCCTCAGAGGCCGCAAACTGAAATGAGCACAGATTTTGAGCAGGTAAAGTAGGCTGGGTGAATACTATGGCTACCTGGCACTGGCTGCTATTTCTTCCCAGAAAATTATTTCCAGGTCAAAATATGAGACAAGGCAATCTATTTCACTCATACGTGGCATCTTCAAAAAGGGGGAAAAAAGAGTTAAATCATAGAAGCAGAGAGTAGAACAGGAGTAACCATCACCTAGAAGGGGGACGGGAGAGAGAGGATGGGGAGAGATTGGTCAATGGGGACAACATTAGATAAGAAGGGTAAGTTTTAGAGTGCTATTGCACAGTAAGGTAACCATGGTTAATATAAGGTAGATGTCCCACTGTCAAGGAAAGAGAGGATCAGCTAGAAGCCTAAATGCACCTACATGCAACCTATTTATATAGTAAAATGCTTGTACCCCACAACTCTAAAATTAAAATAGAATATATTACAAAATAACTAGAAGAGAGGCTTTTAAATGACCTCACCATAAAAACATGATAAATGCATGAGATGGCGGATATGCCAAATATCCTAATTTGATCCTTACATAACATATATGTGTGTGTGTGTGTGTGTGTGTGTGTGTGTGTATCAGACATTCACTTTTATCCCATAAGTATGTACAATTGCAGAGCATCTGTTTTTTTAAAAAAGGAAGATAATATAAAAAATGGCGACCACTTCTCACATTTTTTCCCCAAAGAAGTCCATACATTCAGATTGTATGTGTGTGACGTGTGAATTCTTCCAATTTGAAACCATGTCCTTTAATTTACATTTTAAAAACAATCTTGTGTAGGCCAAATAAAAAAAGTCTACAAAAACATTTTTGGCTAAAGAGACACTATTTTGGCTAGAAGTTTGTAAAATAAAGTATAAGCTTTAGTGTTAATAAGTCAATTGACAAAAGTTTTTTGAGTAATTTCTATCTTCTGGGAACTGGACTCCTCACCTTAACCATTTGGGCAAAAGGTTGAACAGTTTTTCTGGTTGAATATTCTCCTCCAGAAGGTAGGGATGTTCGTATAACCAAGGTCACAGGGTAAGTGAGGATTAAACAAGGAAATGTATACAAACGCTGAGTACAATGGCTGACATACAGAAAATACTAAATAGTAGCAATAATTAGTAAAATGAGTATAGTAGTGTTTGCCATTACTGTCATAATCATAGTTGCAATGGTTATTATTTATTGAATGTTCACTTATCCTTACAAATACCCTCTGAGAAAAGTACTGTGAGTAATTGTGGTGGAATAATAGTATTAGTAATTGAAGAAGTATCTGAAATAGTAGTAATTGCAGCAATAACAGAAAAAGATACATATTTCTATCTATTTAATGATATTACAGATAGTATTTATAGCTGAAAAAAGATGGTTTACCCATTAAATTTTTCATATATTTCTCTCCCCACTGTCAAGGATCCATCTGACCTTGCCGGGCACATATCATATCAATAAATACTTGTTCAATTGGTTGTTTGTCCCTAGAAACCCATTAGAAGCCTAGTTCTATTCTGTTCTATTTATTTCTATCCAGGAAGGATTTATGGCACCTGGCTTCTTTATATGCCCTCTGATAAGCCATCCAGCTACACCACTGAAATCTTCACCTAGGAAGCAATTCTCTCAGGTCTCAAAAACAGAGAGATAGAGCTTTTCTTCATCTCTTCAGCAGGAGAATGGTGTCTTGTGGGGAAAAATGAGAACACTGACGACTAAAAATTTTTTTTAAATAGCTGAGTATAGAAAACTGAGTCTTTTAATGCCAGGAGCTGTCAGAGAGATGTACCAGTGAAATCTTTCACACATTTTGTCCACACAGCAAGATCATTTGCTTGGCTGTCTTATTGCCCCAGCTGTGAGAGACCCTCATTTCCTCCTTGCTGAAGCCAAGCCAGATGGTGGGGGCAAGTCCCCACACCTCTGTGACCTCCCTGATACAGAAGAACTCACCAACCGTGTTCTACACTTCTTAATTCCTCATGGTGGGGTTCCTGACCTTGTCTTGATAGTCACAGAGTTCAAGACAAAGCATGCTTCATTTAAGGTAGGACTCCTGTGGGGAGTCACCTCCAACTTATGAACCAGATGGATGCTCCACTTTGTAGGAACTAGTCACCATGAAAACAGCGGACATTCAGAGCACTTTCTCAAATTGGTAAAGAAATAATTCACATTTCATTATTGCAAAAACTTTGTTGTCATTGGTTAATTTGATTTGAGCTAAATTTGGAGGCTATTCTTGGTAAGGTTTTTTTTTAAGAGATGTATTTGCAAACAAGATTTCTTATGTTAATAAATTACCTTCTTAGTTAGACCTCACTCTGTTTTTCCTCAAACTTAACAGATCCAAACAAAAGAAAGCAGTGGGTGGGGGGACAAGCAAAAACAAAAAATATTACTTCCAACCCTGTTTATTCTTAATTCACAACCTTCTTTTTTGTGAATTTTGTTTATTTTAATGATATGGGGTACAGTTCAGAGTTAGGTACATAAGTGGTCATCATGCAGGTGAAGGTTGGGCCTCCCATGGGTCCTCACTTTTCCTGGTATAGGATTAGGTGCCCTTATTAACATTATTTCTCTCCCTTCCCCTGCCAGTGACCCGCTACTGCCAATCCCTTTCATGTAGTATTATGACAAGTGTTCAGGGTCCACTTATGAGTGAGAACATGTAGTACTCAGTTCTTTGTTTGTGTTAGATCACTGAGTATGATAGACTCTAAATCCATTCAAGTTGCTGTGAAGTCCATCATTTTGTCCTTCTTTATTTATTTATTTATTGTTGCATAATACTCCATCGTGTTCACTTTCCATGGGCATCAAAGTTGGTTCCATTTTTGCTATTATGAATAGTGCTACAGTAAACATACATACACTGGTATCTTTTCTGTAGAATGACTTGAGTTCCTCTAGACAAATTCCCAAAAAGGGGATAGCTGGTTTGCATGGAAAGTCAATTTTTAGATCTTTTAGAAATTGCCACACTGTTTTCCACAGAGGTTGTACTAATTTACACTCCCACCAACAGTGTAGAAGTGTTCCCTTTTCTCCACACCCTCTCCAGCATCTGTTGTTTATTGAGTTATTAATGATGGCCATTCTGACTGGAGTTAGGTGGTATCTCAGTGTAGCTTTAATTAGCATTTCTTTGATGATTAGTGAGGCTGAGCATTTTTTCATCTATCTGTTGGCTGCTCTTGCATCTTCTTTTGAGAAATGTCTATTCATGTCTTTTGCCCACATTTTAATAGGGCTGTTTAGGTTTTTTTTTTCCTTTCGGCACATTTGAGTTCCTTGTAAATCCTGGATTTTAGGCCTTTATACAGTTGGCAAACACTTTTTCCCATGTGTGTGCTGTCTCTCCACTTTCTTAATGGTTTCTTTTGCTATGCAGAAGCTTTTCAGTTTGATGAGGCCCCATTTGTCTATCATATCTCTTATGGCTTGGAGTTTTCGGGTTTTGATAAGGAATAGGTTGCCTATTCCAATTTCTGTAAGGGTGTATCCTGTGTTTTATAAGATTTTTATAGTTTGAGGTTTTATGTTTAGGTACTTGATCCATTTAGAGTTGATTTTGTGTATGGTGTAATGTAGTAGCCTGTTTCAGTCTTCTGAACATGGTCAGTCAGTTTCCCCAGCACCATTTACTGAGTTGGTTCTCCTCTCCCTAGTGGTTGTTGGTGGAGGCTTTGTTAAAGATGAGTTGGTTGAGAAATTGAGGTTTTGCTTCTGGAATCTCTATCTTGTTCCATTGTCTATATGCCTGTTCTTGTACCAATATCAGGCTGCTTTGATTATTGTATCTTTTTTTTAAAAATTATTTATTTATTTTTTATTATGAAGTTGTGGGGTACAGTTAAGGGTTAGGTATACAGTTGCGTTTCATTCAGGCACCCTGTTGATATGGGGTGTTTCCCCATTCCCAGACAGATATTTGCTACTGTTAATCCCATCTTCCTCCCCCCACCATAGTTTCCCAGTACTTTCAGTCATTTTCATATAGTATTGCATTGAATGTTTAAGGTCCATTATATGAGTGAGAACACGAGATACTCGGATCTTTGTTTCCATGAGAGGTCACTCAGTATTATAGACTCTAGTTCCATCCAGGTTGTTGCGAAATTCATGATTTTGTTCTTTTTTATGGCTGCGTAGTATTCCATCGTGTATATGTACCACATTTTTAAATCCAGTCCTCTTTTGACGGGCAGCATGGCTGTTTCCAGGTTCTTGCTATTGTGAACAACGCTGCGATAAACATGAGTGTGCAGGTATCTTTTTTATAGAGTGATTTGTGTTCCTCAGGATATATTCCCAGTAGGGGGAG
>NW_007253287.1:578291-579208 GCF_000164805.1 Carlito syrichta
CCTTGTCAGAACTGGTGTTGGCAAATATTTTTCCCAGTCTGTAGGCTGTCTCTCTGCTCTCTTGATGGTTTCTTTGGCCTTGCAGAAGCTTGTCAGTTTAATAAGGTCCCACTTGTCTATCTTCTCTCTTATGAGCTGTGGGTTTTGGGTTTTGTTCAGGAATTGGATGCCAGTTCCGATTTCCATGAGGGTATTTCCTTCCTTTTCTAAGGATTTTATGGTTTGAGGTTTTACATTTAGGTTTCTGATCCATTTGGAATTAACCTTTGTGTATGAGGATAGATAGGGGTCCTGTTTCAATCTTCTGCATGTAGTCAGTCAGTTTTCCCAGCACCATTTACTGAATAGGTTCTCCTCTCCCCAGTGGTAGGTGGTGGAGGCTTTGTCCAAGATAAGTTGGTTGAGAAATTGAGGTTTTGCTTCTGGAATCTCAATTCTATTCCATTGATCCATATGCCTGTTCCTATACCAATACCAAGCTGTTTTGATGATTGTGGCTTTATAGTAAAGTTTGAAGTCTGGTAATGTGATACCACCTGCTTTATTTTTTTTGCTGAGGATTGCTCTGGCTATTCTTGGACGTTTGTGTTTCCATATGAATTCCTGCGTTGTTTTTTCTAGGTCTGAGAAGAATGTTGCTGGTAATTTGATGGGTATTGCATTGAATTTGTAGATTGCCTTAGGTAAGATGGACATCTTCACAATGTTGATTCTTCCAATCCATGAGCATGGGATATTTTTCCACTTGTTTGTGTCAACTTTGATTTCTTTGAGCAGTGTTTTGTAGTTTTCCTTGTAAAGGTCTTTCACGACTCTGGTTAGAAAGATGCCAAGGTATTTCATTTTTTTTGTGGCTATTGTGTTATGGAATTGTGTTTTTTATTTGGGTTTCTGTTTGTTTATTATTGGTGTAGGAA
>NW_007253287.1:579228-580123 GCF_000164805.1 Carlito syrichta
TTTTGACAGATTCTCTGAGTTTCAAGGTACACAATCATATCATCTGCAAAGACAGATAACTTGACTCTCTTCTATTTGGTTACCCCTTGATTGCTTCTCTTCTCTGATTGCTCGAGCCAGGACTTCCAATACTATGTTGAACAGGAGGGGTGAGAGTTGGCATCCTTGTCTTGTTCCAGTTTTCAGGGGAAATGGTTCTAATTTTTGTCCATTTAGGAGTATGCTCGCTGTGGGTTTCTCGTAGATGGCTTCTACTATTTTAAGATATGTTCCCTGTATGCCTAGATGTTCAAGGGTTTTTATCAAGAAGGGGTGCTGGATTTTATCAAAAGTTTTTTCTGCATCTAATGATATAATCATGTGGTTTTTGTTTTGACATCTGTTGATGTATTTAATTACATTTATGGTTTTACGAATGTTGAACCAGCCTTGCATCCCAGGAATGAAGCCTACTTGGTCATGATGGATGATTTTTGAGATGTATTGCTGAATCCAGTTTGCTAAGATCTTGTTGAGAATTTTAGTATCGATGTTCATCATAGATATTGGCTTGTAGTTCTCTTTCTTTGTTGGATCTTTACCTGGCTTGGGTATCAATGTGATGTTGACTTCATAAAATGATTTGGGGAGTGTTCCATCTTTTTCAATCACCTGGAATACCTTCAGTAGGATTGATATCAGCTTCTCCTTAAATGTCTTGTAGAATTCTGCTGGAAAGCCATCTGGTCCAGGGTTTTTTTTGTAGGAAGTTTTCTTATTACGTAGTCCATTTTCTTAATTGTTATTGGTCTATTTAGGGTCTCAATTTTTTCTTGTTCCAACTTAGGTAGGTTGTGTCATGTCAGAAAGTCCTCCATTTCCTTAAGGTTTTCAAGTTTGTTTCCATACAAGTGTA